>NC_138356.1:71178948-71476448 GCF_046562875.1 Panthera onca
CTGGCTCCAAAGCCCTTTCTCTGTTCATTGTACCACACTGCCTAGCATGATCGGAACTTGATCCAGGAAGGCCCCGACTAAGTAAATTGCCAAATGGTCCACTTTTGTCTCAGTGCCAGAGGAATAATGCTTTCGTGGAGTCAGTAGGTACTTAGAGGTTATTCATCCAACTCCCTTATTTTGCTGCACAAGTAGAAGGCTTAGCAATGCTCGGTTTAGGGTGAGATATGCAGATGAATAGCAAAAAAAAGACTATAAAGCAATGGCTCCCAACTGAGAGCAATTTTGCCCCCTAGGGGACATTGGGTTATGTCTGGAGACATTTTTGGTTGTCACACATGGAGAAGGGGTGGTACTGGGATCTAGTAAGAAGAAGCCAGGGATAATACAAAACACCCTACGATGCACAGGACAGACCCCCACAAATAGTTCCTAAATAGAAAATAGTTCCTAAATAGAAAATAGTTCCTAAAACCCAACTGTCATCAAATCAAACCTCTACTTAAAAAAAAAAAATAAAAGTTATCAGCGACCTATGAGATAGAGTCCAAACTTTGTAGCATGATCTCTGTTTCCCCTTCCTTAGCCTGAAATATACCCCAGCCACTTACCCAGCTTTGTGCCTTAGTCACACTTGAATTTCCCTGAAAATACCCATTGCTTTTCTATCTATCTCTTCACCTTTGTTTATGTTTTCTCTCTGTTTGGGACATTTTTCAGTCCTATTCTCCGCCATCAAAACTCATCTCATTTACTCCAATGTAGCTCGAGTTCCACTCCTTCTTTTTCTTTTTTTTTTTTTTAAGATTTTATTTTTGGGGCACCTGGGTGGCTCAGTCAGCAAGCATCCAACTTCAGCTCAGGTCATGATCTCACGGTTCGTGGGTTTGAGCCCCGCGCCGAGCTCTGTGCTGACAGCTGGGAGCCTGGAGCCCGTTTGGGATTCTGTGTCTCCCTCTTCTCTCTGCCCCTCCCCAGCTCACGCTCTGTCTTTCAAAAATAATAAATAAACGTTAAAAAAAAAAAAAAGACTTTATTTTTAAGTAATCTCTGTACCCAATGTGGTGTTCAAACTCACAACCCCAACATCAAGAGTCACGTGCTCCACCAACTGAGACAGTCAGGCATCCCCTACCCCTTCTTTTAAGTCATCAACGGATGCCCCTTTCTGGGTCTCCACAGCACTCTTTATGCAGTAATGCTAGGGCAGTAGATAGGGTCTAAATTTGTACATTACTTACTGGTTGTTCCCACATGAACTCCCAACACCAGTTACCTTGTTTACAAATTTTTATTTATTTATTTTGAAAGAGAGAGAATGCGAGCAGGGAAGGGGCAGAGAGAGAGACAGACAGACAGAAAGAGAGAAGCTCAAGTAGGCTCTGCACTGTCAGTGCAGAGTTCAACACGAGGCTCAATGTCAGGATGCTGAAATCGAGTCAAATGCTTAACCGACTGGGCCACCCAGGTACCACCAACACCAGTTACCTTTAATGGGTTCCTTGGGTTCATGAGTATCTCTGATTATATCTGTTTCTTCTAGATGCTTAACACCATGCCTGGCACAGGGAAGGCTCTGGACACATCAGAGCTGTTTCGGTGAAAACTCTTTGTTGGGAACAATGAAGAAAAAGGCTAGAGTAGAAGACACAGACTGATTCAAGCAACAATATATTTTATGCTTTAATATTTCTTTTTTTTTAAAGTTTATTTATTTATTTTGAGAGAGAGAGAGGTGAGGAGGGGAAGAAAGAGGAGAGAGAGAGAATCCCAAGCAGGCTCCACACTGCCAACATGGAGCCCAATGCAGGGTTCGAACTCATGAACTGTGAGATTATGATCTGCGATGAAATTGAGGATCAGATGCTTAGCCGACTGAACTACCCAGGTACCCCTACACTTTAACATTTCTGAAATCTGTTCATTAAACAACTTTCACTCTACCGTTGTAAAGGAACCACTTTTCGTTTTCATAGATTCATACCCCCTGGAAGATGAAAGGAAGGACCAGTGCAGGTCAGGAATCACTTGGATGAGTAGAATGGGAACTTCTGCTACCCCATCCCTACCCACCTTGGGTAATCTGCATCTGCTGGGGAGTCAAGGCAGGCAGATCCTTATCCCCCCGAAAGGGGAAAGATTTGTCTTTGACCTGCGAGAAGAACCAGAAAAGACTTCCTTACGGGTCATCACCATTTGTCTATGGGGCATTATCCCTGGTACCAAGAAAATATGTTTAGTGCTTGATTTTTTCCCATAGGTATATTGGTAATTCTAGTGTCAGACAAACTTTCGCTTTAGTAGCAGCTTATTCTTGGGTGAGCAACTCACCATTTTTTGAGTCTCAATTTCTTCCGCTACGACATGGAGATACAAACACTAACGTCGTCGGTAGGAATACGTAGCGTAAATTAAAAACAAAACAAAACAAAACAAAACAGCATAATGTCTGATAGCAGGGGCTTGAAAAATGTCAGTTCTTTCCATTTTGAAGAAGTCTCTGCCCTTACTAAGGAGTTGATAGTTAAATCACCCCAATTTGTTAAGCCAATGATTACCAGTATCTGTTTAGGCTCTATAGAGGAGGACCCTAAAAAGATAAGATTTCATCTCTGCTTTAAGGGATCTGGTAGTGCGGTAGAAAATGGTACACTGCAAGATACTATTTGAAGGAAATGTAAATTGCATGTTACAAGTATCTAGTTTCGGTTTTAGGAAATAGTGAGGGCAAATGGGGCAGGGACAACAGAGAACACTCTAGGGAAGAAATCTGAGTGCCTAGACTTGGAGGGTGAGGAGGGAGCAGACAGGTGGGGAGGTACAGGAAGATTATACTTATCTTTAACCAGCCATTAAATGAGAAATGACTCACAGAATAGTCTCACCTACAAGGAGGCCAAAGTCACGTTTAGTCGAAGTTTCCAAAGCATTTCAAAAAGAGAATTGGATGCTACACCTTTTTACGATCCAACCATTTCCAGATATGATTCCATTAAGTGCCTTTTAAAGATTTCTGCTATCACTCTCAGCAGCTCAGGGAAACGACTCTTTGTGGTTTGACGTTCCTTTTCATTTACTCTAGAGGAAAACTCACCGTGAAAATTTCCATATGTTGATCTTCTCCTATACATATTTATGTCAACAGTTTCCTTTTTAACAACTTTCAAAACATATGCTGTTTCCCGAGTTATTTCCCCTAAAAAGTAATGCAGCCATACCATGATTCATGGATTATGGAGACTGTACAAAGTTATAGAAGTGGGTGTGACATTTCTACCCGGTAGAAGTCATTGTCCCAGAACATTCAGGTGGCGAGATCCACCCACTGGCTTGAGAGATTCACACTGTTCTATTACAGTCTGTGAGAAACTTACCTCTGCTGAAGCAGGCTGTTAGTTTTAGCAAGAGATTGTCACTAAACCCATGTGCAATATAAAATTCAAACTAGTGAAAAAAATATCACAGGAATAAGATCAGAAGGCAATTGATATATACAAAGTCATGAGATTGGAAGCTCTTACTTTCCATATCTTCCCAATAGTCGTGTGGAATTGGAAATAAGAAGCAAAAATGAGATAACATGACAATGTTTGAGGTTGTAAATATCAAGGCAGGAACTTCCCAAAGATCCATTGCAAGCTTTTTGTAATGAGATGTTCATCTCCCAAAGACTCAAATTGAGTTTGGGGGTTGACTTGTACTCTATTAATAGTTTGGGACAACTTTTAAAATTCTGTTTAGGATATGTACCCATGGTCAGCCGAAGAAGAGATAGCATTTACTAAAAGTCCTGAATTACCCATGTTCATCCTTCCAAAAACCATAATAAAATCTCCCCTCATTTTATGGTCTGCCATTTGTCCTTCTGCTGCCCTTTCATCCTGAAAATAAGGATGTAGACCACAGAAATGTTAAAGTCCCACCACTGCTGATTTCCAGTCTAGATTAAAAAGAATCCATGCAAATTAACAATTGCCAGCATGTAAGGAATGCTCTTTCTATGTAGGCACATGCCAAGCACTTCCCATGTACTTTCTGGCTCTTACTTCATAAGGTTGTTGGCCAGGATAAGTGAGTTGATACATGGACAGCACTCAACACAGTGCATGGCACATAGATCTCTAAAATTGCAAAGATGGAAAGGAGGGAAGAGTACTATTATTTTCCGCACTTGAAAAAGGAGAAGAAACTAAGGTTGTAAAGAAGTAATATGACTTGCCCAACGTCATTCAAATAGTCTTGTGAGGTCATGACTCGAATCCAGGCCCAAAGTCCAGATCTAATTAATTGGTGTTTATAAATCTAAAAATGAGAATGTTGGGCACGCATGGAGCAAAGATGACCATCCTTTCTTAAACAAAATTATGAGTTGTCAAGGGGTTTTAAAGTATTGTGTTTGATGATGAAGTACAGGAGAAGAACTAGAAGTCACTGTCAAGTATAATAGGTTCTAGTTTACGATAGCAAGGGATGCCGAAAGTTCATGCATTGCTTTATGGTTAGTGATATTTAAATTTTGTTTCTCATTATAGTTCATGTAATTTCCCAACCAGAAATAAAAGAAATAAAAATTTGGGTTTGATATATTTATATTCTCATTAAACCTTCTAATAGAGGAGCACCTGGGTAGCTCAGTTGGTTAAGCGTCCGACTTGGGCTCAGGTCATGATCTTGCAGTCTGTAAGTTCAAGCCCCTCATCGGGCTCTGTGCTGACAGCTCAGAGCTTGGAGCCTGTTTCGGATTCTGTGTCTCCGTCTCTCTCTGCCCCTCTCCTGCTCACACTCTGTCTCTGTCTCTCAAAAATAACTAAATGTTTAAAAAATTAAAAAAATACTTTTAATAGAATTGATTTTCACTCTATGAAAATGGTCAAGATTGTGATTTCACAGAAGATGGGCTTCCTTCCTTGTTTTATTTTATTTTTTTATCATTCATCACTCTACCTATTTATTCAAAAGCATATGTATTAAGCAAAGCCCTATGGATACTCAGAAGAGGAAGAGGGATATTTTGCTGCAGAATTGAGGAAGTACTTTTGGACATGATGCAGCTTGAGTATTGTTGTTGATGAATGAAAAGGAGTTCCTTGGCTACCTAAGGAAGAAGGGAAATGGAGATCAGGCGTCCCAAGCAGAGTGCGCCTCTACAAACGACAGAAAACAAAAAATGGTCTTTCTGCGAAGCAAAAGGTTCAGGATGTGGCTGCAGGCTGTTTCAAGGGGCCATGAGACTATTTTGCTATTTAGGAGTGGGAGGAAGGCATTGCTGGATGATAGAAAAAGTAAGTTTTGAGCCAGGTATCAAAAGATATTGAGTGGAATGGATAATTTATATTGGAAAGCACATTGAAAGAGGTTTGGAAAAAAAGTATGTAGTCAGTCATTCCACAAATTAGAAGGGTTCTGATTGGTATCCTGGTTATAAGAAAAGGGACCCATTTTATACTCTGAAAATGTATTTCAGTGATAAACCTTCTTACTTGTAGATCTCCTTACACTTTGAAGACAATTTCATGAGCGTTCCTGCTCTATAATTGAGAAATCATAGGGTTTTAGGTCAACTATCTTTGAAGCTTTCCCTACAGTGTAATATTGACCACCCAGACTGCAGCATCTCCTGTATCTGTGGCCAGAAATGCTATTTCAGTTTCCTTCTCCTGCTGCACCGTGACCCAAGCAGCCCTTCTTTTCCTATGTACATCAAGTCCAGATAAAGAATGCAGCTTTTACCTCTCTTTCAGGCAGGCTTTCTTACTGTGTTGATTCCGACTCCTACCCTCCTTTCCTACTTCCTGTCCACTGACATTTCTCCCTTCCTTCCTTCCATTTTTTTTTTTTTCTCTAAGAAACATTTAATGGAGGGCTTCTGTGCTGCAGAGATTGAATTAAACAATGTAAATTAAATGTACATAAAGGTATAATCTTGTCCCTAAAGGCACTCGTTGTATGGTGGGAAAGAAGAGGGGGCTTATGATTTTCAATAAAAGTTGATCAATAAAAGGCAGTATATATTTGGTCTTTACCATTATTTTTATTTTCTCTGACATTTATCCTATGAAGATCTATAGATTTTATGTTGCCAGCAGTCTCTACTGTGGTGTTACATTCCTTACCAAGTATATGTCTTCACTAAGATCCCATTTGTTCCATGTCCTGTTTCCACATATCTATGGTTCCTTTGCTAAGGGACAGTGGGAAAGAGTATTGTCACCGACGATACGTTGGCAAGATTTTGTATTTTCTGTTCCAGTGTCCCAACGGCTTTAAGATATTAATCTACATTTTGTAGTTGGTTACCATCCAAAAAACACATTTAAAATCAGGCAGACGCAATCACTCCCATTTTCCAGAGGTGGCAACATGAGAAAGGAAGTGATTGGCCCAGGATGTTTGTGAAACCTCTTCTATCCGCTCTTCTCCGTGCTCCTGCACTGTCTTAGGCTCACATTTCAAAAAGGGTTTTTCAAGGTGATCTCTAATTTTTTTTTAATGTTTAGTCACTTTTTGAGAAAGAGAGAGTGAGAGCAGGGGAAGGGACAGAGAGGGAGACAGACTCTGAAGCAGGCTCCAGGCTCTGAGCTGTCAGCACAGAGCCCCAAGTGGGGCTCGAACCCATGACCCATGAGATCGTGGCCTGAGCCAAAGCCGGACGTTAACTGACTGAGCCACCCAGGCACCCCCTTCAAGGTGGTCTTTAGCAAACTAAATTCCTAAAAGACAGTATTTTGCAGATCGGACAAAATATATGCAAAAAAGAAAATTCCACATCTCTGTAGAACATGTCAATTCTGTGTATCTCTATGATTAGTATTGATCAGGAAATAATGGGTAAGAAATGCGTTTTTTGTTCACTGGTTTGGTTGTGTTTTTCTTTTTTTTAGTTAAAAATTATTATCCTCTTCCAATATTTTAACTTATAAAATAATACTGAATTTTTCAAATTTGCTACTTTAATAAATAGGTTTTATTTTTTCATATTCCCCATTTTGTTCCATTCATATATAGGTTTTACATGAGTGACAATGCTACGTAACAATTTGTTCATGGTGATTTCTACACTATACACTGTTCAGATTTATATTTAATACCTGGATACTCTACTCTCTAGTAAATGGATGCATTTAATTAGTCTCACGTTGTTGGATATTTAGTAGGCAAACTTTTTTCTCATTTAACATTTATTTATTATTGACAGACAGAGAGACAGAGCATGAGCAGGGGAGGGGCAGAGAGAGGAGGAGGCACCGAATCGGAAACAGGCTCCAGGCTCAGAGCTGTCAGCACAGAGCCCGAAGCGGGGCTGGATCGAACTCACAAACCGCGAGATCACGACCTGAGCCGAAGTCGGTCGTTCAAGCGACTGAGCCACCCCAGGCAAACTTTCTTTTATTCTTAGAAATAACACTGTAATGAAAATCTCTTATGTATGCCGTTTCGTTCTGCTAAACTAATAAATTTAAAATTCACTCCCCCACCAAACTGTGGATCCTTTTTGAGTTTTTACTGTATTAATCTTTTCAGGTCAAGTGCCTGTCAGAGTTTTAGGTATATGGTTGGCACTCTCTGAAAAAAATAAATGAATAAAAGCAATTTCTAGATTCACATTTATTGGGTCAAGGGATATGAATGGCCTCTTAGCTCTTAATATGCATTTCCTGGCTCTTTACTCACGGAGCTATAAAGCTCAAAATGACCTAAGCAATGTACAAGTTTCATCACAGAGGATAGTCCTGGCTGTTACAATTTTTACAATTTCACGAATTTCATTGTTGTTGGTAAATGACACTGCTTTCATTTAGAAGTCTTTGATTCCTCATGAGATTGACTTTTTTCCTTAAAATTTTAGTTTTTTTCTTGTTTATTAATTTTTCTTTCTAAAACTCATCTGCCTTTAAACAAGACTCCTTCCAAAGTGCTTTTCATCAGCAAATACTTTTAATGTGAAAAAATAGAGCAAGAAGGACAAGAAGGAAGAGAAGGAGGAGGAGGAGAGGAACCAAGGCCCAACTTTTGCACCCCAAGGAATAGATTTTAAATGTGTTCCATTTGGGATGCCATCTTATCTAGACCCAAAGGCATGAAATTTAAAAGCATATCAAGTTCACCTTTTCAAAGCAGATGCTGCTAAATGAAGTTAGGAGATTCATGTATATTCAGAAGTTCTAAACTCTGCTCCCAGCACCAAATGCCAAAATACTATACAGCACATAAACATCTTTGTTCTGCTGAAAGTGATATCGCTCAGGTCAAAATGTCTCTGTGGCTTATTTCTCACTCAGGAAACTGTTCCAGGAACTAACGCAGACTACAGTTCCAGAAGCTAAAACGAAGCACTTTTGCTGTGAAAAAGCACAGTTTCCCTTCCTTTACAGGTATTCTTAATTTTACATTTTACTCTAGCTTCTTGTACAGAGCTTTCGAGGATGCGTTTGGACAACGAAGCTCTTAAATGTATATCAGCTGTGTTGCTTATAAGATTAAAAACTTCTGTAAGAGGAAGAAAAAAACACTATTGAGAATGCTTATTGTATGAAACACGAGGTGCCGTCATTGGTGTTTAAACTTCACGACATTTGATGTATAGATATTATTGTCGGGCAGAGGTTAAATAAATTGCTGAAGTCATGTAGTTATTGTATCGTTCTTTCTGACGCCAAAGGCCTAGATTTTTTCACTGTCGTGTTAGACCTAGGTGTACTGTCTGAGGCAAAATAATCAAAATTTGCCAAGATGGCTATTGAAAAGAGTGGAATGGGGGCGCCTGGGTGGCTCAGTCAGTTAAGCGTCCAACTTCGGCTCAGGTCATGATCTCTCAGTCCATGAGTTTGAGCCCCGCGTCGGGATCTGTGCTGTTGGCTCAGAGCCTGGAGCCTGCTTCAGATTCTGTGTCTCCCTCTCTCTCTGACCCTCCCCCGCTCATGCTCTGTCTCTCTCTGTCTCAAAAATGAATAAACGTTAAAAAAATAAAATAAAATAAAGTAAAAAGAGTGGAATGGATTAGGCAAGGGGCCGAACTGTGGCATTTTCCTCTGTTTGTGCTGTGCAGACTATGATTCTATCCAAAGCACATCCCATTCCATTCCACCCTCAAGACACACTTCCTTGTTCTGCACACCCAGCTGTTGGCCAACTATTTCTTTTTAACATTCACCATCAGAGGATGTTCAAGTTGGAAGAGGTTTTGAGGGTCATCTGCTCCCCCCGATACCATCCAGATATTGCCAAACAAAGTCTCCAGATTTGCTTACAGTCTTCACGTTCTTAGAATGATTGAATTTGAAAAAGAGTGAAATCAGTTTAAAAAAAAAAAAAGTGTAATATTTTAAACTCTGGAGAAGCAGCTCCTACCTACCCTTCTAATGAATGAGTGAATGAATGAAAGAATGCTTACTTTCTCCATGATTTTCTTTCTTTCTTTTTTTTTTTCCTTTTGCCAAATGGGACAGTACAGTGATTCTGGCAGAATATAGATTTTTAAAAGCACCAGGCACAGAGAGTCACATAAACTACTTAGGAAGGGATGACCTTTTCATGTCTCGGGTTTTTTTTTTTTTTTCCCAAGCCCTGATTGGGAAGAAAGAGTGCAAAAATCTTTCTTCTTTTAATACGAAAGTGTTATGGTAGACCTGGGTCAGGTGCAGTCGCTTCCACGAGGACCATGAGAGAAGTTTCTCTGTATTTAGAATAGCCGTGCTTTGTCCGGGTAACTGGTTCACTTTTACCTAAGAACTGCCGTTTGCACACTTACCATACGTACTTGTTTATGCTGAATACCAGGAAAGTCAGACTCAGAAACCCTGACTCTGCAGAACTGTATGAAATCACATGACGTCTATTTTGTATGTGAATTACACTTCCGGTATTTCTGTCATGTTTTCTACCTTTATTTCCCTTTTCCCCTCTCCCCATCTGTGTTTATTCATTTGCTTTCAATCTCATGTCACAATGGACATTTTAGAAAGCCTCCTCAAATCCCTTTTTTTTAAAAAAAAGTAAACTTGTTTTTATTTACTTGAGAGAGGGCATGGGTGGGCATGCTGGGTAGAGGGGCACAGGGAGAGAGGGAATCCTAAGCAGGCTCCGTGCTCAGCCTGGAGCCCAAGGCAGGGCTTGATCCCACCATCCTGGGATCATGACCTGAGTTGAAATCAAGAGTCAGATGCTCAACCCACTGAGCCACCCCGGGGGCTCCTCCCTAAATCCCTTTTGAGATAAGTTGAGACAAATAAATAACTATGTGAATCAAGAGAAAAATATCCACGGACAAAGAAGGGTTGAGAATGTATGCACTTCAGTGGTTTGAGTGTTACACATATTTTTGAAAAAAAAATTAAAATGAGAGGAAATCAATGATCTCAGTAAAATGCCGATTGTTTTTGTCCCTTGGAGTATACAAAAGTTTGACCATCTTATTTTGGCATCTACGTGGCTCTCCCAGGTGAAGACTGGGCGTTCCCTGTCTACCAAGTTTAATTTCAAGTCGGCTGTCCCAAGACCAATCTTACTTGATCTTCTATTTAAGTGAAATAATTCCACTCTCGATCTGAATTGCCGATGCTGTAGAACAATTACTTGGAGGAGTTTCTTGTGAAGTCCCAAGTTCTGTGCAGCTTTCTTTTCTTTCTTTTCCTTTTTTTTTTGTCTTGCTAATGATTCAAGAGCTGAATCTGGCGTCCAACAGGGCTCTCCTCTTCTTTGCCTGGTTGAGGGACTGATTTGGTGTGCAGGGGGAGAAGGGCTCTAACAATGCGGTCTGGGGGGGGGGGGGTGCCATCACAGGACACAGAGGTCATGGGCCCTGATACATTAGCAGCGCCTGTTTTCTTGTTTAAATCTTGGATGGAAAGAAGGTAAAGATGAGCTGTAACAATGGCATGAAAGACGTCTCCTGAAAGCCATTAAACTGTGTGGAAATCTTGATGGCTGAGAATTGTTTCACGCTGTGGATTGATGAGTGGTGGGGGTGGGGAAAAGCATGACACACTCTGAGAGGCAGTGATTACCCATCCAGATATGAAAACTTCCGCAAAAGCCAAATAAGCAGGACATTATTCCCCAAATCGCACTTACCCTCGCCTCTTCTCTCTTCCTCTTGGGCAGAAAGTCAGCTGGTGTGGGCGCCGGACCATGCATTAATCTAATAAATTTCTGCTGCATTCGGTGAGTTTCAGAGATGTCTGTTTGCAGACGTTTTACGGTTGTTTTGTTTTTTTTTCTGTAATTGTGTCTATATGTATGTATCACATAATACATACATTTAATCATGTTCTGTATATGTGTATATGTATGCTCGCTTGAAAGCATATTCTTGAGTGCCTAGGATGTGTTAGGCACGTATCTAGAAATGAGAACACAAAGAACGATAGTCTCGTCCCTTCAGGAACTTTCAATAAAGTGGAAGAAACAGGCAATACTAGTTCAGTGACAAAATGCTAAAATAAAGGCATGAAGTAAGAAGGCAATTGCACAGCCGTGGCAGCGAGCACCTGTGGGGAGCGGAGGGAAGGATGGGTTCAGGAAAGGGTTTAAAGACAAGGTTCCATTTCATCAAGCATGCAAGAGTAAGTAGAAACTTGACTGTCTGCATTACGGTCTTCCTGTTTATTGAAGGGTGGAAATTTGCCAGTTGTATAAAGAATGCGAAAGGCTGTCTGGGCTGAGTGAGTGATATATGCAGAAGCACCCGGGCTTGCTTGACAAAGCATGATGGGTGGAGGAACCACGAGAAGTTCACTGTAACTTTCACATCATTGAATACTGGGGTCATAGAGTAAACATATGTAAACATAGAGTAAACATAGAGTAAACAGGGCCTTGTATTTCATGGTGAAAGTTTCCAGCAGGTGAGTGACTAGGGGAGTTCGGGTAGGAGGCATAACGAGATCCATGTTTTCTGAAGATGACCCCAAAGGCGTCATTGCTCCGACATCAGCTCCCAACAGTTATCAACATCTTGAGGCTAGAAGTAAGTGTTAGAGCTGTTACCACAATCTGTGACAAATGTAATAACAATTATAGTTAGGGTCCCTCTGTGCCTCTGGCATGTGCGACCGAATCAGTTCCATGAGGTTCTTTAGAGACTAATGGTGTATATGCCAACTCTAACCTTAGTGTTTCTCTGAAATACCTTAACTATTCCGTGCTATGCTTTTTTATTGCTGTTGACTTCACACTTTCTTTTTTTTTAATTTTTTTATTTTAATCAAGTCAACACACAGTATTATATCAGCCTCAGGTGTACAATGTAATGATTCGACTTGTCTGTATGTTATGCTATGCATACAGCACAAGTGTATGTTACACTCTTCAAAGCAATGAGCAAGCCTGTCCATTACTTTTTCTCCCTTATCTGTAGGGATCACCTTTTAGTATAATGCAGAATTGGTTCAGAATTAGCTAGTTAAGACCTACGATATACTGTAATCATCCATCAGGGATCACCCCCCAGGAAAATGAAATACAGAGATCTTTGGGTCTGCTACTTTTTTTTTTAATGTTTATTTATTTATGTATTTATTTTTTTAATTTATTTTTCAAATTTCTTTTTTTTTCTTTTTTTTAATATCAAATTTCTTGTCAAATTGGTTTCCCTACAACACCCAGTACTCAGCCCAAAAGGTGTCTTCCTCAATAACCATCACCCACCCTCCCCACCCTCCCCACTCTCCCATCCCCCCCCCCCCACCCCCCCCATCTACCCTCAGTTTGTTCTCAGTTTTTAAGAGTCTCTTATGCTTTGGCTCTCTCTCCCACTCTAACCTCTTTTTTTTCTTTTTTTTCTTCCCCTCCCCCATGGGTTTCTCCCTCTCTAACCTCTTTTTTTTTTCCTTCCCCTCCCCCATGGTTGGTCTGCTACCTTATATTCAAAATAGGTAAGTCGAGTCCTAGATATGTTAGGAGTACAGTCATGGGACTATGGTGGCATGGCTAAGTCCTTACTTAAATCTACCTCTTTCTCATCTATATATCTTCTATCTATCACTTACCAGTGTATCATACAAGTAGTAAGACCGCTTTGAAATAAAACCAAAAGTGGAGGAAAAAATCACATCCAGATTCTGCCATTTTAGCACAGCAATTATTATTGTTTATATATTACCTCCCATCTCCTTCCTAAACATATTTATGTTTAGTTGAAATTAGCATAGAAACAATTTTTACCCCTTTTAAACTTAAATACACACCCATACCTTTCACAATGGCACTCTATACTCCATTAGGCTCTCCTTTCATTCAAATCCCTTCTTCAGGGATCATCAAATTTAACAGATTTAACAATTTAACAATTTAAATTTGACAATTTATACCCAGATTATATGCTTTCCCATTATACTTAATATTTTTAAAAAACCCACATCTACTAACATAGAAATAAATAAAGTAGGTGGGTGGCCATTTGTTTTCATAACAGTGAGACCATATGAAACAACTATTCTGGGGCACCTGGGTGGTTCAGTTCGTTGGGTGTCCAACTTCCACTCGGATCGTGATCTCATGGTTTGTGAGTTTGAGCCCTGCATCAGGCTCTGTGCTGACGGCTTGGAGCCTAGAGCCTGCTTCTGTGTCTCCCTCTTCTCTCTGTCCTTCCCATGATCACACTCTCTCTCTCTCTCTCTCTCAAAACTAAATAAACATTAAAAAAAAAATAAAACTATTCTGAGCCTTAAATTTTCTCCCTGATTCCATCACAGGCCACTTTGCTGGCTCATAGATATAGATCTAATATCTTCCTTTTAATAGCCTCAACTATTGCATAACATTCATTAGCACACAATTTGTCAACCATTCCACTCTCAATGGCCATTAGGACTCTCTTCCTTCTCACTATCCTTCGTTGAGAGAATGTGAGGAAAGCAAATGAAAGAAGGTAGAGGCTGAACTAAGAAACAAGATAGAAAGGAGGGGAAAGGTCACCCTGGAATAGAGGCAGTGGCCAATTACCGTGGAAGATGGAAGGAAGACTGTGTTCTGACCCCCTCATATGCAAAGGATAGTACAGATCTAACTTGGATTACAATAATGGAGAACTTGAGATTTGAGTGGCAATGCTTTCTGTATACTTTTGCTATCTCAAATTGCATTCTATTGAATTCTGTAAAGGTGTAGCATGATATTTCACAAAATGTCCACTTCTCTGTGCCTGACCCCCTTCCACGGTCACAGCGTGGATCCCAGCCCCAGCCCAGCCATACCCCCGCTGTGTGGTGTTCTCTGCCCCGCCTGTTTGTTGCCCCCCCCCAAGTTCTGGCAAGGCTTGCAGAAGTGACCTGGGAGAGAAGGATCAGAGGTCCTTAAATACTAACCGTGGACAGAGCAACAGAGTAAAATAATAATAATAATAATAATAATAAGCAAGCATACAATCAAAGATCTCAGAAGTGACTTTCCCTGAGAGGTCTGTACAACAGATTCATGTCAGCCCTGTGAATTTTGTCAGCAATTGACTGAGAAAACTCTGGTTTTCCAAAGCCCTGGTTGGTCAACACCGATTCCGAATTAAGAATTCCTGGTCGTCTCAGAAGACGTCACTCAAACGTGTTCCTCCTCCTACATGGTACAAGGGAAAATATGGCCCAAGGGATTTCTGGTTCTATCAGGGTCTGCTGTGGCTTTATCCTCATGAGAACGAACACTCAGGACTCAGCATTTCTGCTTCCCTTCCGCCGAGGCGTGCGAAAATGGAGAGCAATAAAACAACAATAAACAACAAAAAATTACAGCCAAGCCCTCTCCAGCGTCCGGAGACAGTATTTGGCCTGGCTTTATGTGCTGGCTAATGCACAGTTCAGGAAGAGGGGCTGGAAGGTTCTCATTGTATTTCTCCTTGCTAATAGTTCAAGTGTGTTTCCTCTGGATAGAACCTATTACATTCAGCTCGTAATTATTTGTTTTTGATAGTTGATGGGCCCGTGATCATTTGGCTAAAATAAATTCTTACATCCGTCATATCAAAATGTATATTTAGGAAGTAGTTCTGAGTTTCTCTTCTTTTTGGAGTCTCATCCAAATCATTATTTTTGAATATTGCTCTCTTTCTCTTTTGTCTTCTCTTTTTTTTCTTCTTCTTCTTCAGCCTGTTCTTGCTGTAGGTACCAAGGAAGAGTAAAGTGATCTCAGGCTAGGCTGTAAAAGAGAGAAATCTAGAGGCAAAACCAGAAGAATTCAGCATTTAAATAGCTCAGTTGTCAATTCTAACAAATCCAAAGCAATAACCACTCCCTGATGTCCATCTCTCCAAGGTGCTGCTCTAGGCACGGTGTGGTGGAGATGAAAGGCATCCACACACACATGGACCCCCTTTAGGAAGAAAACCAAAGTGCAATTTGATTAGGGTTATAAGCTAGGATCGTACGTTCTGCTACAGGAACACACATACGGAAACAATTTATTCTGCCTGGAGGGGTCCCAGGAAGCTCAGCGCTGAATGACTGGACTGAATAATAGGGTGCTAGCTTTCAAACGTTTTCTGCCAGAGACTTACCATTCAAAATATATTTCACATGGTTGTCCCAAACACACAAGCCCATGCCTATTTAGACAATACTTACTCTTACCGCCTGTGGTACGTTCTTGTATTTTTTCTTCTGTTGTGTTCCAATTGTTTTAGAGGCTGGTTGATACCCATTTAATTGAACATCCTTGAGCAATTAATGGATTGAGAACTCAGTTTAAAGCATCCTGAAATAGTGGGGGACCTGGGTGGCTCAGTCGGTTGAGTGCCTGACTTCGGCTCATGTCATGATTTCATGGTTCGTGAGTTCAAGCCCCGCGTCGGGCTCTGTGCTGACAGCTCAGAGCCTGGAGCCTGCTTGTAATTCTGTGTCTTCCTCTCTCTCTCTCTCTCTCTGTCCCTCTGCCTCTCTCAAAAATAAATAAATATTTTTAAAATAAAAAAAAAAATCCTGAAACAGAGAGGCGCCTGGGTGGGTCAGTCAGTTAAGCATCCAACTTTGGCTCTGGTCATGATCTTGTGGCTCATGAGTTCAAGCCCCGCGTCAGGCTCTGTGCTGACAGCTCAGAGCCTGGAGCCTGCTTGGGATTCTGTGTCTGCCTCTCTCTCCGCTCCTTCCCTGCTCATGCTCTGTTTCTCTTCCTCTCTCAAAAATAAATACACATTAAAAAAATATTTTTTTTAATCCTGAAGTAGAACATGGACATTTCAGTGACACGGAACTCTTTTTAAAAGCTGGTGTGGCCCACCTGAGATTTGGACAGTTGGCTTAACTTTGAGTCTGAGTTTCCCTGTCTACAGGAAAGGTGCAAGTGATTACTATTTACCTGACCTGGACTAACGGAGATAACACTTGTAAATAGCTGTGTATAGGGAGAGCTCAACAGATGGGTCAGTGAGGGGACTGACCAAGCGTGGGGGAGGGGACACTAGGCACACAGACTCCTTTGGTGGGATTGTCCCCCTCACCCAAAACAAGACAAGCGCTGAATGATATGCCTAGAAGCTTACAGAATATAAGGTGGAAGAGACAAAGTTTACCAAGGCTCTGGCCCTAGGAGAGTGGGTGTGGGTGTGTGGGTGTGCGCTTGAGTGTGAATCGGTGAGTGTATATGTACGTGTCTGCAGGTGTATGTGTGCCTGTGTATGCGTGTGTGAGAGAGAGTGAGCTTGTATGTCGGGGGCGGGGAGGTTGTATGTGTGCACTCTCATATGTGGTGAGGCTTGTGTCAGTACAGGGACTAAACTCAGTTCCCCCTTTTCAGTAACCTCTTAATCATTTGGTTCCCCCTTCTCAATAGCCTCTTAAACAAGTCCCCTGAACTTTTCTCTTTTCCTGAGACCTTCCTCTTCCCAATAGACCACAGCTTCTTGTAGCCCTGACACAGTCACCTCTCCTTTCTGGATTTGATCTTCCTTGCACATCTCTACTGAATGTGTTAGACCAGATGAACACATTGTGAAAAATATTTTCGGAAAACGGTGGAACACATTTTTAAGCATAATCTTTAGAGGGTACTGATATTTAATCATGGGCCGAGAGAGAGAAATAGAGCTATAGATACATAGTAATAGCTAACATTCATTAAGCAGCTACTAGATGCCCAGCTCTGTGCAAAATTCTTTGCAGGTATCAATTCAGTTAAGACCTGTGACACACCATGGGGGCACCTGGGTGGCTCAGTCGGTTAAGCATCTGCCTCTCGATGTCAGCTCAGGTCATGATCTCATAATGCGTGAATTCAAGCCCCACATCAAGCCTCCATGCTGACAGTATGGAGCCTTCTTGGAATTCTCTCTCTCTCCCTCTCTCTCTGCCTCTCTCTCTCTCTCTCTTAGTAAACAAATGAACTTAAAAAAAAAAAAAGACTTGTGATACCCCTATGATCTGGTTACTATTATTATTGCCCCCATTATGCAGATAACAGATAACTTGGTCCAGGTCACAAAGGTAGTGAGTGACATGGCTGGGATTCAAATTTAAATGCAAATATATCTAAATACATATCTTTCTGTGGCCCCTTTATAGAAACCCAGGCCACTGGGGGCTGTGTTTGAAAACCCTCTGGAATCAGGTGATGCATATCTCTGAGTCTATTTTTTTTGCTCAAGTAAACAATGAGTTCATCGGTGACTTCACAAGGTTCTAAATAAACAACTAACCCCTACAACACTTTCCCACATCCAAGGATGTACATACAGATGTACACATAACACATTATATATATATGTACATATATATTCCCATAAACATATATGTGTATGTACTTTATATATTTGCTTTACATATGAGTATATATTTACACATATGAATAAGTTATATATGAAAGAATAAACTATATATCATTAAAATATATGAATAAACGATACGTCTGATGAAGATGTATCGTATATATGCCGTACGTATACATACGATGAATTAAACGGATGTCACCATAGTACAAACCTGGAATGGGCAGCTGATCCGTGACAGAGGCAGCACACTCAATGCCATTTCCTAGTGTGCCCTAGAAAACCCCCCACTCTGCCTCGGCCAGCACCAAGACTGGAAAAGAGCCAACCATGGGAAGCGATCTTTATACCTAATCAAGCTTCTGTTTTGCAAGCAAAGATAAATTATAAATCCTGAATTACAAATCAGCCCTCAAGCCCTATTATTGATCCCTGTCCTTGTCATTACCCAGTTCATTCTGCTGGGGTCGAGGGCCCAGGACCGCCTGTTTGCAGGTCCTGGGTAGCATTCGGAGACACATTAGAGAGTATATATTTTCACCAAAACCCATGCTTAGCTCCAGGGGAACGTGATTGTTAAATATAATGCATATTTACTATTGTGCCTTGAAAGAGGATTAGCGGAGGAGGACATTACTTTAATTTCTTCCATGTGGCTCTGAGCGCTGGTGGTTAATTTCCTCCCTGTACTTCAAGAGGGCGTTGTGGTTAAAGAGTTAAAGGCTAATTAGGCTCCCTGTCAAAAACAACAAAACCCTGGCTTCAGTGGATTCCCTCTGACAAAAACACCTTTTACTCTGAGGCTCCCTGTTGGCCCAGATTCCAGTCTTACTGGAGTTCACCCCGAGTGAAGTCTTCTTAGAAGGGACAGGAGGCCTGTCTCCCAAATGCACTGGAGTCAGGGAGTCAATGCTGGCATTTACTTTCAAAGGAGTCTGTGATTTTGTGTTGAGGTTGCAGGGAGTGGGGACGGAGACCTGGCAGATGGTGGGAACCAGGCTAAGTAACTGTTAGGAGGGTCGGGTGGGGCGGTAATTCATTAGCTTCCCCTTATACATCTTTATTACAGGAAGTTAACGAAACAATCTTTGTCCCGTTTGAGGATAGAAACTGGAGGGGAAACATATCTGAACCTCCAACATCTCTGTTTAAGGCTGTGTCTCTCTGTCTCACGAGGTTGTTAGGAGAATAGCATTTAGCAAGGCTGCAGACGCTTTGTCACTGTGCTCGGCACACAAAGGGCTTCCTCTGTTAGTTTCCTCCCCCCGCTCCCCCCCATCTCCCCACCCACGGGGGATTTGGGGACCCAAGGACTGTTGTTCAAAATCCATGTTTGTTACTTACCATCTGAGTCACATTGGACAATAATAGCAGGTAATCCTTGGTGAGCCCTTACGACGTGCCAGGAACAAGTCTAAATACATGTATTAATTTATTTATTAATTTTTCCTCCCAAGCACCCGAGAGGTAAGTAACTCTACTATTGCAGAGGAACAGAATATAGAACATTAACTTAGGGCTTACTGTTCCAAGTATATAACTGTATTGACTTATTTATCCTCACAACATTGTGAAATGGATCTCATTAGTTTCAGTTTTAAAGATGAGTAAACTGAGTCGCAGAGTGAGTATGGAATTCTTCTCAGGTCAAGAGGAAGAGCTGGCATTCAGACCAACACTGGGGTCCCAGAGCTCTTGGACTTGCCCCTCCTGAGGCATGTTGCCTCTCCAGACTTAGTTCCCTCATTTGTAAAATTGGGCTAATGCAATGGTAACTACGTCAAACGGTTGTTGCAGTGATTGAAGAAAATTGTAAATTTGAAAACACTTTACAAAATATATACTAAATATATACAAAAATATGCTAACAAAATATATAACTAACTAAATATATACAAAAATATACTTACAAAAATATACTAACATGATAGTATTGTAATTGTGGGAGTTATCACAGTATAGCCATAAATAAATACACACTTGAGTACACGATGAGTTTATTAGAAGGGGAAAGCTAACCGTGAGATTTGTTGAATGCCTACTAGCCTACGATGTGCTATTTTTTCTAAACTCATATTACCTCATTTTGATATTTTTATCCCCAATATATAAAAGAACAAACAGGAACTCAGAGAAAGTTCAGTAATATGTCCCTATGACTCATCTGGGAAATAGCAGGCAGAATTACAAGCCAACTTTGACCAAGTCTGAGACCTACTGTCTTTCCATTTCGCCATGATGGTTTATGAGAACAAAAGAGATTTATCTCCCCATGGCATTTTGTCACATGGTGCTCATTATGAATGAAGTTATCCATGTAGTATTATACTATTACAAATAAAATCTTTTACCCAGAGATTTCTTGTGGCCCTGAAAGCCAAATTTCCCAATCAGCTTGCCATTGTGTGTATGTGTGTGTGTGTTTCTTTTTTTTTTTTTTTTTAATTTTAACGTTTTATTTATTTTTGAGACAGGGAGAGACAGAGCATGAACAGGGGAGGGTCAGAGAGAGGGAGACACAGAATCTGAAACAGGCTCCAGGCTCTGAGCTGTCAGCACAGAGCCCGACGCGGGGCTCGAACTCACGGACCATGAGATCGTGACCTGAGCCAAAGTCGGATGCTTAACCGACCGAGCCACCCAGGCGCCCCGGTGTGTGTTTCTTAATTTGAGTTTTAAGGTTCAGTCTATCTGGATTTGCTAAAACAGTGCTGGGCTCTTTTACAGACTTGAGTTTCAGACCTGGTGCTGCTGGCACCTCACCTAAAGACAAATCTCTAGGACAGAAACGAGTTCTACGAGCAGCTAGATTTCAAGGGAGGGCAGAGTCACACATCAGAAGTGTCTTCAAAAGTGAAGTGTGAATTGAAGAACGCTACTTGGGTTCAAATCCTCACTCTTATTTTCACTGGGTGATGAGAAGCAAATCTTCAAACCTTCGTCTGAAAATGGGATTATTATTAAATCTGCCTTATAGGGTTAAATAAAATGGTGGCTGTTACACAGTAGATGTTCAATAAATGTTCATTTCCTTCTTGCCAGTTCCCTTCTAGAATGGAGTTTTGGATTATGGAAGTGAAGGCACACGCGTTACCATTTTCCTGGGACCCAGGAGGGACAGAATGAAGTGAAGTCCATACCGGAGGGCGAGAGAATGTTTCGCTTTCTTTTAGAGCTTAAGTGGAGTCAGAGGTTATATACCTGTTAAGATGCCTGATCTATATCGCATAAATGAATAACCTTTAAGTGCCGTTAGTTTTGGAGTCAAGGGGGGAACGAGAGTTGGGCCAATGTGGTGGTTAAAATAACAGCGATAGGATGGGAATGGGGGACAGAAGCTTATCTTTAGTTTCATCCCCTTTCCAGTGACTTGATGGAAATGGTCATGCGCTTCCTGAGCCCGAAGACACCCCTTTCTTTCCCTGATCTTGGATGCTATTCCCACAGGGGCCACTCTAGGCAGAAAAACATTTTTATTCGTGAAATAATGTGAATCCCTGCTTTCTTTTTTCTCATTAGATGAAGGGTCTATTGGACAACATTCATTGGCAAAGTTGATGTGATTTAGAGCAATCAGGAGATACGCCAACCAAATTAAATTTCCTCCAGTTTCCTGAGCAGCGGAAACCCTCTTATGCCTCGGGGCCTTTGCACATGCTTTTCCCCCCCCTCTGCTTGGAAAGTGTTTCCTTTTCCCTGCACTGCTCATCTTCACTCGGTTGACTTACACTCATCCTTCAGGCCTCATCTATTCAGGGAATGGTTCTGTGATTCCATTCATCCTCCCAGGGCTAGTTGGCTGTATGTTGAAAACATTTAGATTGCACTGCCTCGGCTCTCTACACAATTCTGATTTTTTGTTCGCTATATTTCTCTCTCAAATATTTTGTAACCTCGGCGGGAACTTTGCCTATCTTGCTCACTGCGGCATCCGTGCTCAGCACCACATGTAGCACGTAACGGGCACTCAAAAGATGTTTATTAAATGAGTTCATAAAAGAGTAATTGAGTGAGTGAAAGTGAACGAGTCAAGCAGGTGTGATGTAGCAGAAAGAATATTGAGCTGTGAATCACGATGCCTTGGGACCATTCTTAGCTTCAATTTCAACTAGCAAAGTGACCCTTAGGCCACTTTAATTTCTTATGCCTAAAAAAGCTTATACTATTATCTCAAAGGGTTGTGGGATTTCAATCAAGTGCCTGGTGTATGTGGATGCTTGATTAAAAGTGAGTTATTTCCCACTGTAAGAGAAATCATTGATGGGGGTTATGCCATCGCCAAGAGTTCAAAAACCAGCTGGGTTACTGGAGGCCCTAGGTCCAAACCCCCTCTCCAGATCTGCTACCCAGAGAGTAGCCATCAAAGATAAATTTAATCATGCAGAGCTGCCCCA
Organism: Panthera onca; assembly: GCF_046562875.1. Classification (NCBI taxonomy): domain Eukaryota; kingdom Metazoa; phylum Chordata; class Mammalia; order Carnivora; family Felidae; genus Panthera; species Panthera onca. The sequence goes on from NC_138356.1 coordinate 71,201,026, forward strand.
GAAGGTGGTGTTCTGGAGCCAGGGACCCGTGTCCTCAATTTTCCCTTCAGCAGAGGGACTGTGGCTCTGGATGGAGTTTAAGATGCCTCCCTGGGCGAGAAAGTCCTCTTTCAGGAAGGCTCCCGCTCTGGCATCAGTGACCCACATCATAAAGGTGAGTCATTTTCCAGTTTCTAAGCCTTCAAAGCAACATCCATGAAGGGTCATGGGTGGAGGGAGGCCCGCCCTCTCTCCCCTGCAGCAGCTTTGTGCCACAAGGAACCCTAACCGGTGCTGAACTGCTCCTTGAGTTCTGTTGGAAGTCGGAATGTTACGTCTACACAGAAGCGCTCAACCCCTGGCACCCGGTGGAGGTTCTTGCACATAACCTGCCAACGTGTTGTGCTGGAGTTGTTTTCCGCTGAAGTATGTTGATAAAAAAGATCCCAAAGACAAAATTGTAGAGGCAGGGACTGGAAGCTTCTGGCAATCTCTTGCTTGAGCAGCCCTTCCCCTAGCTCTGGACTCCAAGCACGATACGTAAAGGGGCTGAATGCTAGTCCCTTGGTAAATCATGCTTTTGTGGGGAATGGGTGGGGCCTGGGGGACACCCACCCAAAAGGACCCTGGCAGGCAGGCCAGCTCATGGGAAAAATGTGATTTCCTGCTTGCTGTGGACGCCTGGGAGTCTGTGCATATTTTCATGTATTTCCTGCTCTGCTGTGGGATTTGGGGAAATCTAGAGCATCATCTCTCTATGTTTCACGCAGCACTGCATAGTCAGCATGAAGCTGCCAGAGGGAAAGGGCCTGGACTTCGGGGTGAGACCAGCCTGAGCTTAATTCTCAGCTGTCTACTTACCAGCTGTGTGAGCGTGGACAAATCACGTAAACTCTCTGGCCCTCAATTTGCTCATTCTGTAAAAATGTCTCCTTTTGGCGGGGGGTTCTTTTGGGGTTTCAGTGAGACAAGATACATGAAGTGCCCCAAGAGTGCTTGGCAACTAGGGAACACCACACTCCTTTCCTTTCTACCGCTCTTCTTTTTTCTCAACGTGAATGAGACAATTACGTAGAAAAAGAGTTGTCTTCTCAGATGTAAGAAGATCAATGAAGGGTCACTGTTCTCTCTGAGAAGATATTAATATTCCCAAGGCTTCAGTCTATTTAATATTTACAAGTTATAATTTACTTTTTCTCAATGTTGCATTCATATCGGTGATTGTCTCTTCTTCCTCAGGGAAAACCACACCCTATCAGGTAGCGGGCCCACTTATGACACGGGGAATGACCAAAGTGAAACCTTTCACATTGCAGTTACTTGCATCTCATTTATAAAAGTTTTTCATACGTCTTATAATAAAGTCACAAATTCAATGGGATCGGCAAACATGAGCACTGAGAGAATATGAGTAGCACAGATTCAAAACAGAGTCCCTGCTAAGGAGCCTGAAAGGGCTTTGGTCAACTCCCCAGCCTGCAAAGCCCTCGAGAAAGGGAGATCAGATAGACCTCAGGATGCCAAACGGCTCAGGGGAGTAAGCAATGAGGTGTAAAGCCCCCTTAATGGAGGAAAGAACATCTCCCCTGGGCCTCCTAAAGTTTATTCTATCAGATTTCCAGGAAGCAAAGAGCACACATCCCCAGCCAGTATTATTGGCTCCTTTCTCTGACTACAATGATACAGTATTTGACATTACTATAGCAGTACGATTTCCAAAAACTTAAAAACAGTGGATTAATTCAGTGCTCAATGAAAAGATATCTTCTACCATATAGAGTATTCAACTTACCCCTCCTAAGCTGCTCTGTTAATTATTTACATGGAAAGTTCTGGATCTGTCATAGATATGATAATGTATTGACTGCTGTAGGAATGTTTTCAGACAGTGTTCTTAAAATACAGCAAGGTACCATAAGGTGATCAAAAGCAAGGTAGAAAACAAAGGTCAAAAAAAAAAAAAAGGGAAAAAACAGATTCAGAATGACCTTCACAATTGTTAGGAAGACGCCGTGAATTATGTTTAGCCTCTCAGTGGTCACTGGAAAACAAAAAAATAAGCAAATAAAAGAGTAAAACAAAAAAGATAGTCGCACCATTTAATGTCCATGGAAGAAACTGGTTGGTAGATATGTGCACTGGGGGCATAACATGCCTTCTCTCCAGTCCTGTCAAACCTTTGGAAAGTCTCCAGTAGCATCTCTGTGATAGTAGGAATCAGAAGAACAGAAGTCTAGCCCCCAGTCCTATAGCTGAGGTAGGATTTGAAGCCAGATGTGTTGTGTTGCCAAGTCTGTGTCCTTGTTGCTGAAGGATGCTGTTCCTCTTCTGTGCATATGGTGAAGCTGCCATGGATGTATCACACAGTCTTTTTTTGGAACTCACTGCTCTCGACCTCCCTTTCCAGAGATTCTAGGAGGAAGGTGTGAGGTTCCAAAGTGGTGACACTAGAGGAGGGTAGCCAACCAATGTACCAATTTGTGTGTGTGTGCGTGTGCGCATGCGTTCAGCACTCACATCAGGGTGAAGTTCAAGGACACACACCACTGGCCAAAAACCAAGGCAAAGGTCTCTTGGACCAAACGTGTAGGTTCTTGAACAAGTTTCTACATTCTGTCATCTCCTGCCACTTCCCTAAGTTCTCTCGAGAGAGAATGAAGGAGGCCTTTACCCCCATACTATCTCCTATCAATAGATTTGGAGAAGTCTGGCAAGTCATAATTGATATCTATATACTATTCTAATCCCAGCTTTGCAGCTCCCCAGTGCCCCACCTCCTGAAACATGGGCTTCCTTTACACTGTCAGAGACAGACTTCTGTGTTTGTGGAATGAATATCGGAGCTTCACTCTGCTTCATATGTCTTTGCCTTTTTTTTTTTTTTCTTTAAGTTTCCAGGATTCTCACTGGGAGAAAACTGAGTCAATGGCCTAGTTCCAAGGCATATTTTAGAAGAAGCTGTCTAGTAGAAATTTATGATACAGCTGTGGTTGCGTTCAGTGTTTTAGCTATTCATTATTCAACTCCTTTCTGAAAAACATCCCCGATGGAGACTGGTTCCTATATCACTGTGCATATGATCTGGCACAAAAGAGGTTCTCGTGGCCCACTTCCCTCTGTTGGCTCCAACAAGCAGTCCTCCGGTACAATCAAGAAACAAGTCGTGGCCTCATCAACCGATGAGAATCTTGCTGCCAAAGACACGGGCCAGTCAAGGTCAGATCATTACGGCAGTATGTTGGTAGTGCCATCCTAGCAGTCGTGACAATGACATTGGCTCAGGCCATGAAGGTGGGGATCATATTGATGCTAGAGGTAGTGGCTTCGCCTGAATGTTCCAGCTGTATGAGTGTGCTGTGTGTCCTGATGCCTGGTCTGGAGATGCTTCAGTTCCTGCTACTGTCTAAGCTGGGTCTCTAAGTTTCCCATCAGTCCCTCTATCTTTCCAACAAATTTGTCTCCTACTTGATTTGGCCATGATCCTTTTCCATTGTTTGCAACCTAAACACATCATGAGCACAGGAACTAACAATGACTGCACACTTACTTTCCTGGCAGGTCCTATGTCAAATGTTTTAGCCCCTGGTGTAACTGGCTTCCCACTGAACCTTATAAGATTAGTTATTATTATTTGCATTTTATAGATGAGAAGCTCAAGATGGAAAAAAGATACAAAGAAGCTAAGCTAATAGTTCACTTTTTCTGAGTGTTTAATAGAGGCTGTCGTTTTAAAGTACCATCTCATTTAATCTGCATAATCTTCCATATTATGTAAAAACATATTTCAATGTATCTAAGACAACATTGATTGCAAAATATACCATTCTTTATGTACCACTAAGAAAGGAAATACCTCCGATTAAACTATGGCATGCCGTTAATTATAAGATGGATGATATCAGAGATATTAATTTAGAAAAACATATTTTAGAATATGTTAATTATAGCATGTCATTACTCCATTTTAAAAATGGGATAACCAGACACTGAGGCCCAGCAGGATTTAGAGATCTGCCTGAAGTCCCCCAATTTGCCCGTGGTGGTAAAAGGATTTAAATCTAAATCCATCTAGCTTCAAAGCCATTAATCACTATGCCATATTGTTTTATAGTCATCTAGCCATCTAGTAGTAGGACTGAAGTTCAGACCCATGTTTGTCTGACTCCAAATTAATAATAGATAAAATGGAATGAGTATCCATTATTTGTCAGGTATAGTGCCTGGAGGTTTACAGTTATTGTCTTATTTAGTATTCATAATAAACCTGTACAATAGAGGTCACTTTTCCCAATTTGCAGATAAAGAAGTTGAGACACTGGCTTGCTAAAAGCCATAGAGCTAATAAAGAGCAGAGCCAAGAACAGATTCTAGGTCCTTCTGTCTTCAAAGATACATGTTCCAACACCTTACCTGGCTACTTGTTTGGTATGTAGCTGAAGTTTGCAAAAAGTCCTCACAGAGAAGGACCAATGCTCATCTAAAGAGATGAATTCCTGTTGAAGGATTTCCAGACATTGATGTACATATGTAGGTGCCTCATATCATGCCATCAAGGCCATTGCTCAGACTATTACTCAGGCAAAGGAGGGTATTTCTGCCTGTTTCCTCCACCTCCCTACTCTGCCCAGTTCTGTCAAATTATGTAGCTACAGGAACCACTCAGGCAGCAGCTTTCCTAACTGGATGTGTGAAGTTCACAGATGAAGAGCATAGGTCTCTAAAGTCTAAACAAAGAAATGGGAAGTGTTAAGCACCCTCCCCCTTCTTTGCTCCTTGAGAAGTTTTCTACTGTCCTGCATTGGGCTTCATGGTAATTATGGCAACCAACATTGCTGCTTCCTATCTTAGTTATGGTTGTTCCCCAAAGTAGACCTTCTGATAAGGACCTGGGGCCAGGTAGTGCATATGGAAAATGATCTCAGGAAGCCCAATCAGTGATCTAACAATGCAAGATCGAGAAGGCAGAAAAACAAAGAGTTTATTCCCAAGTGACTTACTCCTGGAGGCCACTGCTGGACTATCACTGAAGAACGCTGTAGAACACAACTCAGATTACCAGAATGAGAGATGGAATACTGGAGTGTTATCCACTGACCCCTGTCTCGTTGCTGAGGATTTTCTCTTGGCATGTGAAATCCCTAGTGTTTTGGAGTGTCACCTATGGGCATTGGCACAAACCTCCACTGATGTGGGATAAAGTCCTCAGATAGAGAAGCAGAGAGCTGCAGGCACTTGCAGGAGGAAGTTATTGGATGCCGGGAATCGTCCACTGCAGCTGCGGGTAAACTCACATGTCTGTTAGAGGAAGAAAATGCTTCTCAGCCCAACCTTCAGCACCTTCTTACCATGGACCAAGAGTTATGTTACTGTCTTTACTTTCATTACCCAACTCCATCCTTATAGAGGTGTCAGTTGCCCTAATAAACGCTATTCTGCCTCAAGTTGGAGACTGCGTTTTATCTGTCCTGTCTCTGCACCTCTGGGGCTGGCACAATACTGGATAGAGCACCGTAGTAATGTGAGGAGTGAGGGAAAGAGCTACCAGTGAAATGGTATGGAGGTAAAAGACCATATAGCCTTTACCAAGAATTCAAGTGGAATAGTGGAACACCACTCTGGAATCCATTACTTTGATGGGATTGATCAAAATAACCCCCATTCTTCACTCTTCCTATATCCTGATACTTTTCCGTATGACTTTGTCTCTCACTCTGACTCTGCAAATCACCACATAACTTGTCTTGGCCAATGGGGCGTTAGCGTGCGTGATGCAAAGGCAGGTTTGAAAGAGTTTGAATGGTTATTCTTGGTGGCTTCTGTAGCTTTGCGATTGCTATGGGAACATACCTGGATTCGCTTGTAAGAGAATGAAGAGTGGGACAGAACCAAGTTACCTTGGTCATCCTCCATGAGACAACGCTAGACCAGCCAACAACCTGTAGACCTCAGATGTATAAATGAGACTAAGACAACCAACAGTGTTACCAGGAGACCCATAGCTGAACATGCACTGATTGCAAGCCTAGGGGTGAAATCAACTGATTTTCATTCCTGAGCCCTGGAACCCCACAGATACAGAAGCAAAATAAACATTTATTGTCGTAGGCCACTGAGGTTTGTGATTGTTCATAGGACAGCGTTTTTGCAGCAATAAGTAACTGATACGCCCCACACAGAGTACGTATGGGAATAAACAGAAAAATGGCAAAGTGCTATTGAAAGGCAGATGCTAGGTAGTCAGCTAGTCGCACTCAACAGCTTAATGACTCCCTTAGAGTCACCAACCTAAAGCATGTGTGATTGACATCAGTGCATCAATAAATTTACCCATAATTACATGGCATCAGCTGTTTGGGTCACTTGTCACTGGTAGAAGCTACAAATGTTAAGGCTGTAAATGGCCGGGGTGTAGGATTTGTAGGGCAGAGGAGCAGAGTAAGGTGAGGCTGACAACAAAAGCAGAAGCTGGACACAGATGAGTTTGGATGCTTTCCTGGAGTTACCAGGGTGCCCAGGGGATTAATGAATGTCAGTCGAATGAATGAGATATTCTGGGAAAGATGGACATTTCCTGGCATTACTCAAGTGGGGTGGGTCCCTCCTTTACCTCTGTGAAAAACTGGCTCTGTTAGTGAAAATGCCATCTGCTACTGCAAATTTTACTGGCCTCCTGGGTTTTTTTTTTCCCCGAGTAATATCTGCCAGGTTATGTAGCATATAATCAGAGACATAGGGCACCTTTAAATGGTGTAATTTTTCAAGGCAGAGAGCCTTCTGTTAAAGAGAAGATGGGAAGAAGACCAAATCAAATAACAATTATGAATAATACACTACTCAGCCCATAACAAAAGGCTCTGGATTTTATAATATGTTCCTGCCAAAGGCCATGTGTAATATTTCCTTGTTAGTAGTTCTCAACCGCTATGAAATCCACAAAACCTCTCCCAGCTGCTGAAGACTTATTCTCTCTCCTGTCCCAGTTTGAGACACATCCATAAGGTTTAGAAAATATGACGAAGATTCCCAACTTGAATGACAGTAATAGTAATCTCTTAAGGCTTTAGAGAAAGATGTAAGAAAACCACAGTGCATGTCTGTTTAAAAACCATTCTGTCTAATGGTTTGTAGTGTTCCAAATTTTGGGGGAGGGAGTAGGTTGAGACAGAACTATTTAATAAGCTTCCTTTCAATGAGCTGAGTGATGTTGGTATTACGTTAATAATCAGTACAAATTAAATTACATTAAAAGCTGAGGTTCAAAGCTAAAGCATTAAGAAAGACTTGAGCAGGTAGACAAATTTACTTCTATTTTTTTTAAACAAGAGTTTCATAGGACTTTAAATGCATGTATGGAAGTTATGAATTCTTCTATATACATGAGGTTGTGGTACATCTTTCTGCTTGAATCAAACTTCTCTTGAGTAGAGAACAGAAATACAAGAATATTTAGAAAGATAGAAACATAAATAAAAGAAATATAAGAATGCCCTACCAAGAAGAAAAGACCAAATGAGAAGAAAATAACTTAAAGGTAGTTGAGAAGACACACAGTGTGCATCCAATCCTCATTTCTCTGGCATTTCTAACAGGTTGTTTGTGATGTCTACTGAAAACCAGCATTTATGGGGCCTATGAATAAGGCTGGCACCACGCTAAACACATGTATTAGCTTATTTAATTCTTCCAACAATGTTTTAAAGTGGGTACTATTTTTACCCTCACTTTGTAGACAAGGAGCTTGAGGCTAAGAGAGGTTAAGTATGTTGCCCAAGGTCACACGCTAAGTGGCGGTACCATCAGTCAACCTCATGTCAGAATGATTTTACAGCTCGTGATTTCATCACCACACTCAAATATTAACACCTTTTGACACTCCATCTGTGCTGAAAGCCAAATCCTGGTGACCCTCTAATCACAACAACAAAAAAGAGTTACGGCTGCTTTCTATTGACTCTTGGAAAGATTCCAGTTCGATGAAGCAGTTACTGATAATAATTTCATAGTAATCAAGAAGCCTATTAGTTTGTACCTAGGTATTGCTGTTTCTTTAAACGTTGCTATAAGAACTTAGTGATTCATGGCTAGTTAAATTAAATTGTTTCCTAAGCTGGCAAAGCATTATCTTTAACACATAAGGTATAATTACCTAGAAGACTTTTAAATTGCTACTCATCCCAAAGAAAGCTTGGCCAATGAGTTCTCAAAGGAATGGAGCAAGGAACTTGGGGGTGCCTTCCATAATCTTGCAAAGTTAAATCACAGAAAGTGCCAAGGACCTGGAATTTGCAGGGTCTTCACATTCAGGGGGACCTTGTGAGGGCACCTTCCCTTATCCCTTCACCTTTGCCTTCCTTCTGTGAAAGTGATAGTTGACATGTATCTCCTTCCATCACCTTATTGTCCCAAGGTAAGAGTTAGTGCTCTCCCTTGTTTTTGCTGGCATTCTCGCACACCTTGCCAAGTTGTTGCTTCTTTAATGATGCCAATTCTTGCATTCTTGTTGGGAAAATAAATTCCAGAAGAATATGTCCAGAGATTTTTTAATAAGCTTATTTATTTATTTTGAGAGAGAGAGAGAGAGAGAGAGGCAGAAAGAGAGGGAGACAAAGAATCCCAAGCAGGCTCCACACTGTCAGCACAGAGCCTGACAAGGGGCTTGATCCCACAAACTGTGAAATCATGACCTGAGCCAAAATCAAGAGTCAGACACTTAACTGACTGAGCCCCCAGAGGTATTTTAACATAGGATTTTAAATATTCTTTAGGTATGGTGAGGCCAAGAGATCAGGGAAGGACTCATAGATCCCTGGAGGAAGGAGAATGTTATAGAAGGCCACTCGGGGAAGCACCAGAGTCCATCAGGAGGCAGGGAGTGGGGAGAAGAGGTTTTTATTTTGTGGTTTCCATAGACAGGAACAGGTCGTTAAGGGTGAGCAGACTTACGATTGGCTACTTTGGGTAATTTCAGTGAACTCTGGAGTGGAAGGGCTGTCCCTAAGATGTCTGGAACCTAGCCTTGGGATGATGAGGGCAGGTTGATGGTGGGAGGGATGCAAGAGCCCAATAAGGGAAAGTTGAGGGTATGAGTCTGAATTGACTCTAGGAATTGACTAATCCTGGAAGGGGCAATCCCTCCTGGGTCAGAAATTCCTCACATGTCAAGCATCAGAATACAGAAAATAAAAGATATGTTTAATAAAAGAGGGAAACTATGAAGAGTTCATCTTTCTGACAGTAAATGCAGCACCTATATGCACATGCACAGGTGTGTTTATGCAGTATCTGTGTCTATGCTGGATTAATTGGTTTCACAGTGTTACCTGAAGTCTTAGAATTCCCTCTGATTCAATATACATTTCTAGGAGATGTATGGGTTCTCCTCACCCATCTCTCACTGGCTTGGCCTGGCTCCAAGGATCCTGTCTGGGGAGCAAAAGCAGTGTTTTACAGACTCTTCCTTCCTTTTCTAGGAAGTCATCAATTCTGGTGGAACTGGAGGTCTACATCGTGGCGGTCATCATTTTAACCTCTCATTTCTATTAGCTTCTGCCAAACTGAGAGCTGCTGTCATGGTTCAAGATGAAGATAGCTTCTCCTTCTCTTCCTCTCTTTTAGTGTGACCACAGGTTGTCTTTAAGAGTTGAGGTTTTTTTGTTGTTGTTGTTGGTTTTAAGTAAGCTCTATGCCCAATGTAGGGCTCGAACTCATGACCCTGAGATCAGGGAACATATGCTCTACCGACTGAGCCAACCAAGCACTCCAAGAGTTGACCATTTTAATTAACTAACTTCTTTCTTCTTTCCTTCTATATGAACCAAGCACTCCAAGAGTTGAGCATTTTAATTAACTAACTTCTTTCTTCTTTCCTTCTATATGAATATTCATGTATTAAATTCTGTATGCCAACACGAATCCAGGAACCTGGGGGGAACACCAAGAGAAACCAAACAAGAAGTTCACAGCCTCATAGAGCCTCAAAGATAAACACCTTAAGAACATTCTCTGAAAACAAAACCCATAGTTATTCATTTGATGATTCAAGATCCTATTAGGCCTTGAATATCATCTACCTTGAGAGAGACACTGCTTTCAATTGCTGTTAGGAAATATATCAAGGTTTATCCCAGGAAAGAGGAAGAACCACAGAAATGGCAGACTCTGTCCTCAAATTGGGAGACAAGAAATTCAAGGCCTGGGGTTCTAGGATCGCATATCTGATTTCAAATTCCATCTCTGGGTCCTGCTAGTCCTAGGATTTGGGGCAAGGTGCTCAAAGGATCTGAGATTTAGTTTTGCATCTGTTTAAAGAAAATAATTATTAAAATATTGCACAAGAAGAAATAAATGATCAAATTAAGATTGCTGTCAAGATAAACGAGACAATTTGTTGAGAACACTTGACACTGTGCCCAACGCATAGTAAGTAGGCACAAATATTCTTTACTGCTATTAACATTATTATAAACAGTGATGTGTTTAAGCAGAAAACCCATGAGCGTTGATATCTGGAATGTTTGAGTCTCAGAATGGTTGATTCTGCCACTTATGAGGCATGTTCCCCTGGGTATGCTACTTAACATTTCTGAATCAGAAATAACCAAGCCTACTTTTCACAAATTTCCTGAAACTGGAAGATATTGGATGTGGGATGTCTATACCTTATGATGTTCTGGCTTCCATGAGAAGTGGTAGCTGTAACTATTGTGATTAACTGAGAATCATACACTCCTGGAATACCAGCCATGCATTTCTGAGGGAGAAGAAAACAGGGGCAGGGAGGTAAAAGGATCCTTTTGCTTTTTATGATGCTCTGGGGTTTTTTTTGGCAGAGCATGAGTAGAGGTCACTGGTTGGCCTCTGTACAGGATGGTTGTGGTTCCACCCACCCAACCCACGGTGCCTTTGGTCCAGTCTCCAGGACTAGCATTTATGCCTGTCTCTGTGGCTACCTATGACCGTAATTGGAGTAAGTCCAGCCGGCGAGGGCAGGGGGCCCCTCAAGTGTGATTCTGTGTTCCCGGGTGCCTTCCAGTGGACTCATTTTGCTGAAGGAATGTGTAATATGTACTGAGATTATGTGGGGCCTCTGGGTGGGAGGACACTCGGGGCCAAGGGACTCTGGAGCCAGGCAAAGTGGGGTAGGTAGCAGGCCAAGCAGCCAGGTCTCCACGTGACATAGTTATCAGTCCAACCGTTTTCTCTTTTCTGATTCAGAGGGGCTGAGAAGTTTCTATGAATAGAATAGAACCAGCGATGAAAGAAGATAGAAGAAAATAAGTGGGTAAGGAATCCAGAACCAGGGGATCTGAGCTTGAAGGCAGGTTCGACCACTTCTTAGCTGTGTGACTTTGTGTGAGTGTCTTTATCTCTCCTCATCCCTAAACTGCCTATCACAGTACGTGAAATATTATAGACCCATTTTGGGGATCACATAAAGCACTTGTCAGTTTTGTTGATCATGACACTGACATTTCGCACCAAAGGTCGCAATCCAGGTATGTGTTTTATTTGCCAGTGAAGACTTCAGGAAAAGACACACTCAAAAATTCCTGGTGGAAATGTAAGTTCATGTAAATTTCAATGCAGATTGTATAAGTATTATTAATACATATGTATCAGTAGATGGATATCATTTAAATATAAAATATGCAAGTCCATAGGCAGTTCTATTCAGAAATTTCATCTCTGTGAATCTGCCCACAGAAATAGCAAAACACTGCTCTCTGCAAGTATATGTGTATGAATCTACTGCGTAAGGGAAACATAATCTACATGCAGTCAGTATATACGTGTAAGCATCTAAATTATAGCATCATTGGAGTAGCAAAAACCCATAGATGAAGCAAATAATGAACAGGGGGAATGGTTGAATAAATTGTGGTACAATTAGAAGTACAGCAGTTAAGTTTTCACAACTCTCTCATTTTTTTAAAAAAATTTTTTTAACTTTTATTTATTTTTGAGAGAGACAGAGACAGAATGCGAGTGGGTTAGGGGCAGAGAGAGAGGGAGACACAGAATCCGAAGCAGGCTCCAGGCTCCGAGCCATCAGCACAGAGCCCGACGTGGGGCTCGAACTCATGAGCTGTGAGATCATGACCTGAGCCGAAGTCGGAGGCTCAACCGACTGAGCCACCCAGGCGCCCCTCACAACTCTCTCTTAATGCCACTTCCCTTCACACTACCTTTCCATTTCTTGATGTCTTCGTGCAGTAGAACATCTCGAAAGAACATCACCTCTGCTCCCTGACCCAACTCTTCTCCTTATTCTCTTCAGTCCACTTCAACCTCCTCCATTTCAGTGAGGTTAATCTCTTACAGCTCATTAGTGCTGCACCCAGCAGTTAGTTGTGAAGAATCTCCTGGAAACCTCTGCAGCATTTGACATAGTTGATCACTCCTTCCTCTGGAAACACTTCACTGGGCTTCTGGGAAATTTAAGCCTCTTGGTTTTCTTGCTACCTTATGGGTTGCTCCTTTTCAGCCTTCTCTTGTGGTTTCTCCTCTTTGGCCCTGTCTTAATGTTGAGTGTCCTTGATGTTCCCTGCCCTAACCAGACTCACTCTCTGGGAGATCTCTTCCAGACTGATGGCTTAAACAACAACTGTGTGCTCACAACTAATGACTTATATCCGGTACATAGCAGGACTTTGGAAGGAAGGAAGGAAGGGGAGAAGGAAGGAAGGAAAGAAGGAAGGAAGGGAGGAAGGGAGGAAAGAAGGGAGGGAGGGAGGGCAGGAGGAAGGGAGAGGAAGAGTGGTAGGGAGGGAGGAAAGGAGGAAAAAAGGAAGGCAATATTGTTGCCTTGAAAAGGTGCACTCCACACATATAAGAAAAAGAAATATAAGCATAAAGTCTATAGGCACAGATACCATGGGTTCAAATCTAGAGTCCTTCACTTCCAGGCTGTATAATTTGGGGCAAGTTATTTAATTTCCTGATGCTTCAATTTCCTCCTGTAAAATAAGGATAGCAACAGCTCTGTCATTTCCTTAGTGATATTTTGGACATTTAAATATGCTAGAACATGTAAAATGTTTAAAACAGTACATGGAAAATTATAAATGTTTCTAAGTATTGGCTATTCTCACATAAAGGTAGAACCCTATATTTAATACAAGACCTTCTATACGAATATCCTAATGACTTAAAAGGGGTGAAAATATAATTTAAAAAGACTCCAATGCTCAAACCATAAAGTGGAATGATTAGACACATTTATGGATCACATGTATGAGAAGGCTATCCTGGATAATGTTAACAAATGAGTGACACGTTGAGAGAAGATATTTTTAATGTTTAAATTAAGAAGGGATTAATTTCCAAAAAAAAAAAAAAAGGGAGGGATTAATTTCCAAATATACTTTTACTCCAAACTAACAGGCTAAAGCAGGAAACTCATAGGAAAATGGACAAGGTAACCAGGCAATGTACAAAAATTGCAGTCCAAATGTGTGAAAAGTATATAAAAATATGCTTGAGCTCATTAGAAATAGCAAGACCGAACATTTTAACTGCAAGATGCTGCGTTACACCTATTTGGATGGCAAAAAAAAAAAAAAAAAAAAAAAAAAAAAAATGCAAGTGTTGGGATTATCCATTGTTGTCAAGACTTTGGGAGGGCAGGAATTTTTATGCACTGTTGATGAAGAGTGAACTGGAACAAACATTCTGAAAAACAATTAGTCAATATTTAGCTAAGGTAAGTATTTCTTTTTTCCCTGGGATCCAGCCAACCCAATCCTGTACATATATTCCTTACAAATATTCCTGCAAATGGGGGCGCCTGGGTGGCTCGGTCGGTTAAGCGTCCAACTTCAGCTCAGGTCACGATCTCGCGGTCCGTGAGTTCGAGCCCCGCGTCGGGCTCTGGGCTGATGGCCGGGAGCCTGGAGCCTGCTTCAGATTCTGTGTCTCCCTGTCTCTCTGCCCCTCCCCCGTTCATGATCTGTCTCTGTCTGTCTCAAAAATAAATAAACGTTAAAAAAAAATTCAAATATTCTTGCAAATGTTCATGAGGGACCATGGACAAGCTTATTTTTCAGAGTATTACTTTTGGTGGCAGGAACTAAAGGCAACCAAGCTTAGCCCCTAAGGAAATAAATAAGTGCTAGATGCCAACTCAGAAACTGCAGGTATTAATAAGAAACACAAGCTAGATGCCCACGACCACGTGGATAGATTCCCCCAACATAATGCTAAGTTAGAAAGAAAAAAAAAAGATGAATTACAATACAATATCATTTATATGAATTAAAATACACATATATAAGACAACACTAGGTATTTTAAGAGAACATATTCCGGGACATATACCGACCCCTTTATGTTGGGTGTCCATGGACTAGAGAATGGGGCTCACACCCCAGAATTTGGAGGACCGAGACTTGAACTCCAGTGTCACCTGAAGGGATAGGTATCATTGTGCTTAGGCTGATTAGCTCAGCTCTCTACACTTAAAATCGAATTCAAAAATAAACAGCAAAAAGATAAATCTTGCTACGTAAACATTTCTATGATGTGAAAAACAAAAACATTTCAAAACATATGCGAAATGGTCTTTACTCCGTACGTTACAGTGTGCTAAAACCAAAATCAAACGTCCTTGACGTGATTTAAAAAAGAAACATTACATAGTAGTACTCTTGCGCCGTCTTTCCTTGGAGTTATCTCTTAAAAATCAGTGTTCAAAAGGAGTCTCAACTTTTTATTGCCCCAGAATTATACTTCTCTTTGTAGTTACACAGACCGCAGATGTTTCTGTACATTTGTAAATGGGCCAGGCCTGAAAAGCTATTTACAAAGCTGGAGTCAGCAGACCAAACGCAGGAAAGAGTCTGTTGACTATTTAAATCCGATATCCAACCACTCTGTAAGTGGTTTCGTGGGTTATAGCACAATTGTCACATCATCTGTGACTCAGTCCTGTCACTCCTTATAAACACTTTGCTAACTGTTTTTAATCTCATCAGGACACCTCCTCTCAGCCAGATGCTTTAGATTTATCTCCCTCAGTCTCTGCAACTTTCCTTGATCTCTGTTAATTGGCCAAGGTCCGCCTACTCTCTAAAAGTAATCTGCAGTAAAACTTTCCAAGGTGTTCCCCCATTAAAAAGCGGCGTGTCCAATAACACCTTGGCTTTCTTGTCTAGAGTCCTCTGGATACCCAACCTTTGGCGGACAGGACAGGAGTTGCTGCGTCCAACTGGAGGAAATACCACCTGTAGAATGGAAGAGGCGATTCAAAACAGTTTTACGAGGCTTCTGGGAAAACTGTCACACTAGAATGGCTCGGGATCATATGTGTATGAAGCCCGGTGTTTAATCATCTATGCATTCCTTTTGTGGTACCCACTGAAAGACCCTTGGCCTATGGCGGAGCCCAGTAGACTGGCCAATGTTCAGATTCATTTCTTCCCTCCGTTGGAAGCCAAATGAATGCCTGGAGTTCCTCTTCCCAACAGAGGCTACACATCTCAGACACACATGGCTAAGAACCATTTTCAGATTTATGGGTTTTACAATGCCAAGTGTGTGTGTGTGCATGCGTGTGTGTGTGTGTGTGCTTGAGAGAGGGAGAGAGACAAAATATCCTACAGGTGATAATGCGATTGTTGAAATAAAGCGGAATTCTTTTGTCAAACAAGCCTGTACTGTTCAGGGCTACTTATAAAGAAGAAGCTTAAGGAATATGCGTTCAAGGCAAGGTTTGAGACAGTGAAAAAGTAACCTCTCTCAAAGCAGCCATGAATTCACAAGTTCCGCAAAAGAAATACAAGTCTTTTACAACTACACGAAGGCAAAAAAAAAAAAAAAAAAAGACTCTTATCCATTTGCCTTCAGATAATGTGAAGATTAAAGGGAAGATAGTTGACATTCAGAAAAAGTCTGGTTTAGGAACAAGCACTGTGTGTAGACAGCATAGTTTCATTTTCTCCAACCACTGCGTGAGGTGGGAATTTTTATTCCAATTACATAGATGACAAACTCCAAACTCCAGTTTCCAAAGGATGAAGTGACTTTCCAGTGAACACGCAGCTTGTGTGCATAGAGCTGAATCTTGAATCCTGTTGGATTATAAGCTTCTAGAGGTCAGGCACTATTTCTGTATTACCGAACTCTTAGATTTAAACCAATACCTAAGAGGGGCGCCTGAGTGGCTCAGGCGGTTGAGCGTCCGACTTCGGCTCAGGTCATGAGCTCACAGCGTGGGCGTTCAAGCCCCATGTCAGGCTCTGTCCTGACAGCTCGGAGCCTGGAACCTGTTTCAGATTCTGTGCCTCCTTCTCTCTCTGCCCCGACCCACTCGCATTCTGTCTCTCTCAAAAATAAATACACATTAAAAAAAAAAAAAAAAAAACCAATACCTAAGAATGATGGACGTGAATTAAAATTTAATGAGGAAATGAATGAAGAAATGAATAATTAATTAAATTATTGAATGAAATGATTTCTTTTTTTTTTAAATGTGTATTTATTTTTGAGAGAGAGGGAGACGGACAAAGTGTGAGCAGGGGAGGAGCAGAGAGAGGGAGACACAAAATCTGAAGCAGGCTCTGAGCTGTCAGCACAGAGCCCGATGTGGGGCTCAAACTCACAAACTGTGAGATTACGACCTGAGCTGAACTCAGACACTCAACCGACTGAGCCACCCAGGCGCCCCTTGAATGGAATGATTTCAATAAACTCTTTCCCATATCCCTTATAATATGGAACTTCAGCAGTTACAGCTCATGGAGGCCGACACATTGCTGGAAATAAAGAAGGTCTGATGGAATTCACCTAACAGAACCTGAACTTGTTGCATAAAGTACAGTCAAATAGAAGGATTTGGGGCATCGCTATGATGGGCAGAGTAATAGCATTTGTTACCAATTCCAATGGTTATACCAAAGCCATTCGATAGAGACTTCAATAGCTATTTAATAACTATTTAATGAGACTTCAATAACTTATTTAGAAAATGGGATGATCTTATAATAAATTTCTGAAAAATTTACTCTGAGCTCTGCTTAAAATGCAGTTCATTAATTGATGGACTTTAATAAAGAGAACTCTGTTCCCCTGAAAAATGAAATAATATGGTCTAGAAAGCCACAATTAGCTAGTCTAAGAAGTGCACAGTGCTATGTCTTCCTGTTTTAATGTGCACATCTCTGTTTATTAATTATTTCCTCTCATCATGTACTTGTTTGTTCTTACTGTTTTCTGTAACTTGCCTGTTTGTATTTTTGCCTGTTTTTTTTTTTTTTTAGAGGGAAGTGGCTTTTTTTTTTTTTGACTGTCAGGATATTGATTATGTTCTACATATCAATTCCTTATTGATTTTAAACATGGAGGGGGAGTCCCTTTAAATTGACAGTTTTATGGCAGTTACACTGACATCTCTAATCATTCTAGAGTTCACATTTTTTTGTGTGATGTTAGATAAGGATCTAGATTCATTTTTCATGATTAAATGAACTCACACCATCTACTGTTCCCATTAATTACTTGTGCCAACTTTATCATATATTTAGATCTCATATATTAATGAGTCTGTCTCAGAGCTCTTTATTATCTTCCATTAGTCAATTTGCCTGTTATTACACCAATAAAACACTACTTTGATTACTATGGTCTTGCCTCATATTTTAATATGTGGTAAGGATAAGCTTCCTCCCTCTCCTGTTTTTTTTCAGTCCATATAAATTTTAAGTTTACCAAGTGCATAAAAGTCACCCAACTTGAATTTTTATTGGGCTTGTGTTAAGTTTGTATATTAGCTTGGGGAGAATTGATATGTTTCAATTGGCATTATCCTCTCTAAAAGCGTGGAAGTATCTCCACTTACGCAAATCATCTTCCATGTCCTTTATTAGAGTGTGAACACCTTGTCTACCGTGATCTTGTTACTCTGGTTAGTTCCTAGATAGTTCAGCATTACTGAGTATTATAGAGTATTTTATTTTTTTATGCATCTTTAGCTAGTTACTTCTTGTATAAAAAAAAATAAAAAATAAATTAAATAAAAACCAAAAAATAAAATGAAATAAAAATAACACTGATGCTTGTAGGGTGATATTATATATTATACCATCCTTGTTGAACTCTTTTTTTTTTTTTAATTTTTTTTTTTTTAACGTTTATTTATTTTTGGGACAGAGAGAGACAGCGCATGAACAGGGAAGGGGCAGAGAGAGAGGGAGACACAGAATCGGAAGCAGGCTCCAGGCTCCGAGCCATCAGCCCACAGCCCGACGCGGGGCTCGAACTCACGGACCTCGAGATCGTGACCTGAGCTGAAGTCGGACCCTTAACCGACTGAGCCACCCAGGCGCCCCTCTATCCTTGTTGAACTCTTAAGGCTGTTGGTTTATCTTGTTGATTCCATTACTTCTTACTGCCATTCACTTCATTTATATGTAATTCACCTCATTTACATAAATATTCACAGATGCTTATATACACACAAGAATGTGTAATTCAGTATGTCATTGGCACAATTATTTCGAACAATCTGTTATCTGTTAGATCAATTAAAAATAAGAGAAATAAAAGCTTTTATTTTACCTTCACTTATTTCTTCTTTGATGTTCTTCCTGACTATGCAAATCCAATTATGTGACCTATATTATTTTCCTTCCCTCTAAAGAACTTCTGTTAACACTTCTTTTTTCTTAATTAACTTTTTTTTTTTTTTTTTTTAGAGAGACAGAGACAGAGAGAGAACATGAGCAGGGTAGGGGTAGAGGGAAAAAGAGAGAGAGAGAGAGAATCTCAAGCAGACTCCATGCTTAGCGCAGAGCCCAATGTGATCCCCTGACCCTGGGACCATGACCTAAGCCCAAATCAAGAGTCAGATGCTCAATCATCCGAGCCACCCAGGCCCCCCTGTTAACATTTCTTCCAAGGCAAGTCTACTGGCAAAAAATTCAATATTCGTTTGAGAAAGCTTTTATTTCCCCTTAACTTTTGAAAGATAATTTCACAAAGTACAAAATGCTAAGTTGGTCGGGTTTTTTTCTTGACACTTGAAATATTTCACTCCATTCTCTTGCTTGTGTGGTTTCTGAGAAGTCAGATGTTATTCCTCTGTAGGTGAGGAATTTTTTCTATCTGGTTTCTTTCAGGATTTTTTTTTTGTTTACCTTTAATTTTCTGTAGTTTGAAAATGATATGCTTAGATATATACAGTGTATATAGTATATATATTGCCATTTATGCTTTTGGTCTTAACCAGCAGTGATAGAATAGTTCCAGTGTCCTAAAAGTCCCTGTGCACCTCCTGTTTGTCCCTCTCTCCCTCCTCCTGAACCCCTGGTAGCCACTGAGTTTTGTACTATGTCCCCAATTTTGCCTTTTCCAGAATGATAGATAGACAGAATTATACACTATGTAGCCTTTTCAGATTGGCTTCCTTCACTTAGAAATACTCACTTAAGGTTCATCCATATCTTGTCATGGCTTGATAACTGATTTCTTTTTATCACCAAATAACACTTAACTGTATGGATGCAGCACAGTGTGTTTACATAGTCATCTATTGAAGGATATCTTGGTTGAAGCTGCCATAAACATTTTTGTAAAGGTTTTGGCGCGGCGCCTGGGTGGCTCAGGGGGTTGGGGGTCCGACTTCGGCTCAGGTCATGATCTCACGGTTCGTGGGTTCCAGCCCTGCCTCTGGCTCTGTGCTGACAGATCAGAGCCTGCAGCCTGCTTCAGATTCTGTCTCCAGCTCTCTACCCAGCTTGTGCTCTGTCTCTCTGTCTCTAAAATAAATAAATAAACATTAAAAAAAATTTTTTTTTAAGTTTTTGTGTGGACGTAAGCTTTCAGTTCACAAGGGCGTATAATGAGGCCCACGGCTGTTGGAGTGTATGGTAAAAGTATGTCTAGCTTTATAGGAAACTGCCAACTCTTTTCTAAAGTGGCTGTGCCATTTTTCATTCCCACCAGCGACGAATGAGAGTTTTCGTTGTCCCTCGTCTTTGCCAGCATTCGGTGGTGCCCTGTTTTGAATTTTAGCCATTCTAATAGATGTCTAGTGGTATCTCATTGCAGGTCTAAGTTGAAATTCTCTAATGATGTATGGTGTTAAGTATCTTTTCATGTGTTTATTCGCCGTCTGCACATCTTCTTTGATGAGGTGTCTTTCCAGATTTTTACTTTTTCTTTTCAGTTGGACCATCTATTTTCTTGACTTTTCTCGATCATCTATTTGTTGACTTTTAAGAGGTGGTTTCTCTGGTACGTTTCAGATACCCCTCAGGTATCAAATACGTGTTTTATCCCATTCTGTGGCTTGTCTTTCCATTATTTTAACTTTATTCACTCTTATAGCATTTTTGTTGCAACAAACTTCACATGAAATAAAATTCACTGTGTAAGAGTGCTCGCTTCAATAGTTTTTGGGATACTCACTATGTTTTTGTGTGTGTGTTTCACTAATATTCCTACAGACAAAATTTCATCTGGTACGCAACATAGAAACATAGAAATAAGTTTTTAAAATTTTTTTTACGTTTATTTATTTATTTTGAGAGAGAGGGAGAGAGACCATGAGGGAGGGGAACAGAGATAGGGAAAGAGAGAATCCCAGGCAGGCTCCGTGTTGTCAACTCAGAGCCTGACACAGGGCTCAAACTCACAAATGGTGAGATCGTGACCTGAGCCAAAATCAAGAGTTGGATGCTTAACCAACCGAGCCACCCAGGTGCCTCCTAGAAACAAGTTTTTAAAGTTGGTGGAAAAACTTGCTATGTCAAAATGATTGAAAATGGCACTGGGAAATTTATAAGGCTTCCTAAGGGATTTGCAGGGGTGGTATTGATAATGCAGGCTTCTCTCCTTTACACACTGACTTTAACGAGTCTCACCTTTACCTGTACTCTCTCTCCTCAACACACACACACATACCCACACTAATTGTTAAAATTACCTACAAGTTTTATTATCCTATATTTACAAAGATGAGAGAACAAAGCCCAAGGGAGCTCAACCAAAACCAATAAAAGTGGGATATGAAACTAGGTTTATGTGCTGCTGGATAAAGTGATTTTAAAACTACTATTCTGTTAGCCTTTTATATGTGTATATATGTACGTACATATGTGTGTTTGTGTTCATGTATATGTTTTATTATCATTTAGGCATCTCACAGCCAACCTATCGGGAGGCCACTGCCATTGAATAGTTTGTTACTCACAGATCTCAAGAAGAGGGGTCATGCCACACCATGGCAGTGGAGGACTGGGGACTGAAGAAGTATGGAGGTCAGTCAGGAGGCAGAGGGAGAGGGGGAAACTTTGCGGCAAGGACCTTTATTGGGGTTTCTGCAAGAAAGAATGGTGGGTGAGACAAGGTGGGCAGGTTTAGGATTGGTTAGCTTGAGTAATTTCAGCTGACTTAGGAGTGTAGGGCTGTCTTTGGTTGTCCTGGGATGGTGATGGTGGGCGGGTAATGGCCTGGAGCGAGAGAGCTAGTTAAAGGAAGTATTTGGTATGACTCTGGACCAAAATGTAAGCTCATAGACCAGGGGTTGCCATCTTTAGGAAGTAACTAGCCCTGAGTGAGGCAGCCCCCCAGGGTCAGCAAGGCCCCAAAATACCAACATATCAAAAACACAGTCATGATTAATAGAACGTACGGACATACACACACATATGTGTGGACACATAAATGTGTATTTTAGCTATAGTTGTATAGCTGGGCTGGGAAAGAGAGGACGATTTTTGCTGTAGCGACGCAGCTGTCCAAACCTGGGATCCCACCTGGCAGTTCCCGCGCTAACATCAGTGCGTTGTGCTGTCTACTGTGTGAGCCATCTTGCTTGTAGTTTGAGCTTGGCTTCACGGGATGGTGAAAGCCTCGCAGAGAGTCAGTGCCTGGGACAAGAAGCAGAGAAATGCAGTTTTCCTGCAGGCTCTGCATCAAAGGTTAAGGGGCTTGGCCAACTATCTTACAGGGAGGGAAGGAGAGGGGAAGGATGAGCTAAGTGTCTCGAGATTACATCTTAGATGTGTTTCTAAATCATTCTATTTAAATTGTTTTATAAGTTTAAATTCTGGTTAAATGGTTTTATCAGTAAAAAGGCATTTTTGTCGTGGTGGTTGTTTTTAATGATATACGTCTAGTAAGTACAATTTTGTATTTTATGTTTTTATTTTTATTTCTTCTTATTTTCAATTTTCTATCTTAAATGTCCGTGCCAGTGGCTGCAGAGAAGGCATCGGCTGTGGCTGCTGGTACGGTAAAGTTGGCTAAAGAAAGGTTGGCTTCCACACTTGCTCCCGGGGTGTTGGCAAGATTCACCTCCCCTTGGGTTGCTCATGATGTCCCATTTATTTATTTCTTCTTCCGTTGCTTGTACTTTTGATGTCATACCCAAGAAACCATTGCACAACCTAAGGCCATGAAGATCTAAGTCTATCTTTTCTTCCAAGACTTCTATAGATTAAGCTCTTGCGTTTAGGTTTTATACATTTTGAGTTAATTTTTCTATAGGGTGTGAAGCAGAGGTTCAAATTCATTTGGCACGTGCCTCTCCCATTGTCCCAGCACCAACCGTTGACAAGACTATTCTTTATCCATGGACGGTCTTGGGGCACTTGTTGAAAATTAATTGGCCAGAGACACACGGATTTATTTTTGGACTCTCAATTCTATTTCATTGAGCTAAATGCCTACAATTCTATTTCATTGCACTAATTGCCTACTTGGACCAATACCACACTGTCTTCTTTACCATTGTTTTGTAGTAAGTTTTGAAATCAAGAAGCGTGAGTCTCACCAGTTCGTTCTTCTTTTTCTGGGTTTTGGCTCTTCTGGGCCCCTGGCAATTCCATTTGAATTTTAGAATCAACTCATCAATTTGGACAGAGAAATCAGCTGGGATTCTAACAGTGATTGTGTTGAAGCTTTAAATCAATTTGGAGAGAGTTGCCATCTTAACAATACTAAATTCTTCCATCCATAAACATAGGATGCTTTTCCAACTATTTGGGATATCTATAATTTCTTTCAACAATGTTTTGTAGCTTTTAGAGTATGAGTTTTTAATTCATTTTGTTAAATTAATTTCTATGTATTTGATTCTTTTGGATGCTATTGTAAGTGAATTTTTTGCTTATTTCATTTTCAGACAATTTACTACAAGTATATAAAGATACAATTGACATTGTATATCGATCTTGTATCTTGAAACCTTGCTGAACTCATTTATTAGTTGTGATAATTTTTTAGCGGATTCCTTGGGATTTTTTTTTTAAATTCTTTTATTGAAATTCAAGTTAGTTAACATACAGTGTATTCTTGACTGCTTCAGGAGTATAACCCAGTGATTGGTCTCTTACATATGACACCCAGTACTCACCCCCAAAAGAGCCCTCTTTAATGTCCATCACCCATTTAACCCATCCCCCAACCCACTTCCCCTCCAGGAACCCTCAGTTTGTTCTCTGGATTCAGAGTCTCTTATGGTTTGCCTCCCTCTCTGTTTCTTTTATTTTTTTAAACGTTTATTTATTTAAACAGGCAGAAAGCGAGAGAGAGCACAGGCAGTGGACACAGGGGGGGACACAGAATTGGAAGGAAGCTCTGGACTCTAAGCTGTCAGCACAGAACCCGATGCCTGGCTGGAACCCACGAACCGCAAGTTCATGAACTTAGCGGAAGTCCTCTGCTTAACCGACTGAGCCACCCGCATGTCCCAGGATCCCTCTCTGTTTTTATCTCATTTTTTGATACACAAGATTGTCATTTGCAAATAGAGATAATTTTACTTCTTCCTTTCTAGTCTGCATGCCCGTTATTTCATTTTCTTGCCTAATTGCCCTGATTATAACCTACAGCACAATGTTGAATAGAAACGGTAAGAGAGAATTTCCTTGTCTTCTTCCCCATCCTTGAGGGAAAGAATCTATTCTTTCACCACTGCATGTGTTGTCAATGGTGAACTTTTTATCAATGGCTTTTATCCGATGGGGGAAGTACCCTTAGATTCCTGTATATTAGATGTTTTAATCATGGAAGAGTTTTGAATTTTGTCTTTTATTTACTTTTGCACTCTTATATACTGCCATTTGCATATGCTGATCACTCACTAAGTAATAAATGAAATTCATGTATGCATGAGTGGTTAAGTACAATCAGAGTGAACTGAAGAAGTGATTTCATTAATGGTCGAAACATAAAAAGAAAAACAGATAATCGTATTTAAGTGTCTGTACGTCTTTAGAACTTGCTTCACTTTTTATATAGCATAGGGAAATAGATTTAAATTATAAAATTTTGGGGCGCCTGGGTGGCTCAGTCGGTTAAGCGTCCGACTTCGGCTCAGGTCATGATCTCACAGCTTGTGGGTTCGAGCCCCACGTCGGGCTCTGTGCTGACTGCTCAGAGCCTGGAGCCTGTTTCAGATTCTGTGTCTCCCTCTCTCTCTGACCCTCCCCCGTTCATGCTCTGTCTCTCTCTGTCTCAAAAGTAAATAAACGTTAAAAAAAAAATTATAAAATTTTGTTTTGTCAGTTTAACATACAACCCTGTAGTAAATATAAAGCATCGATATTTGAGGAAGGACGTTTTGTTTTGTTTTTTGAATTAGAGATGCTTAACTTGAGCCCATAACAGAAGCAACACTTTTCACCTGATAAGCACTCATCCTATTTGCAAATCAGACTTACAAAGAGATGAAAACTCCTTACGTTTCTCTTATATCAGTCAAGAGACTAGGACTCAGGCAGTAATAAGGCCGTTGGCTTATAAAGGAACCTCTGTGTTGTAGTTGTTTGTGAAGAAACTTAATGCTCTTGAAGAAAGCGGTCCCCGGTGAAAGCACTCCTTATTTTTAAACAAATTGCCTTTCATCCTGTATTTATTTGAGGGGCTTCTAAGACTGTCCAAATAGAAAGGCGCATTGCTTCCTTTAAATAGCTAATAGGAGATGAATCCAATTACAGGCCAGCCTGCTTGCAGCTCTTCGGTCCAGAAATGCATATTATTCACAGAAGCAGAGATAATGGCCCAGGGAGGAATGCGTCTGTTTGCCCTGAATGAAGGCAAGTCATTGCTGTAAGAGGCCAGCTGGTCTCCCTGCACAAAAGGGGAAATCGTGCAAAATAAACTTGTAAAAGTGAGTCCACTGTCATCAACTTCGTGGTGGAGGCAACAAATGATAGAGGAGCTGAGAGCGCCTGGTCAGGGGGTGAGGTGACAGGCGTCAGAGCCAGGGGGGTTGTCTAACCACTTGAGGATTGACCTGACGAGGCTTTTGAAAAGCACAGGCTTAAATACAAACAGGTACACTCTTTTTCCCTGCCTGCTGTCGGGAAAGAATTGCAGCTACGTGAGACACCCTGCTTTGGAAACTGATATCGGGGACAAAAATTCCCATCAGAAGCAGAGTGACCATATGAAATGTATTTTTCAAATTGAGACCCGTTTGAGAGTGAGAGAGGTTGCTCTTAATAGTTACAAGGGAGACAAGCATAAACTGCAAGTGTCCTGGGCAAACCAAGATGAATGGATGATGTAAAAAGATGTTGTTATTCTTTTTTTTTAGTTTTTGGGGGAGATGATTCGGGGGGCGGGTGAGAACTGGACGATTTTATTCCAATCTGAAAACAAGCGCATTATACTACTTACTACCCACAAGGGTTTTGTTTGTGTTTGTGTTAAAGTTTGGGTCCTGTGACAAACGATACCCTCACAGGAGTCATTCTCTCCCCTGAGAGACCCCTGGATTCGTTCTAGGCTAGAGAGAACAGGAAATGCAAAGAGCCAGTGGTGAGAATAAGCTTGATGTGTCCCAGGCAGGATAAGAAGCCAGCAAGGCTGGAGAGACATGAGGAAGGAAACAAGTGATGGACAGGGGCAGCTCATGGAGGTCTCCTCCTTCCAGAAGGCAACACAGTAGAGAGAAGGGCTGCCTGACAGCATCCCTAGCTGAGTCTAGAGCCTGGCTTTGCCTTTTGTGGGCTTTGTACTCTTCGACCCGTTGTTCGACAATGCCTGCCTCCGTCTCTTGTACTTTATCAGAGGGAAAGCAGCTTACATCCACTAGAGTACGTGTCAGCGTAGAATGTCAGCACAGCATAGAGTCACTATCCAAGTGTCCAAAAATGTTTGTGGTTGATATTGTCATTCACTTCATTAGGGGCAGTAGCTTTTCCCAAAGAAGAAAGAGATCAGACCCAAGGGCTGATTTTTGAGACCCTGACACCTGGTCCGGAGTGTTTCTCCTACTAATGGGTCATTTTAGTACTGAGATGATTATTTTTTCAGATCTTTTGGATTCTGGGCAATTAGGTCTAGTAGCCTATGCTGAGGTCCAAACAGAATTCCAGCTTCGATTCTCAATTACTGAAGTATACAAGTTTAGATGTCTCAATCCTGTAACCCGTATCCATGGACCTCAAAGTCACCCTGGAAATATCTGGGACTCTTTCCATGGTTTTGTCCTCCAAATGGTAAGAAACCCAAGACCTACTCTGAAAAATAATGATGCAACCACCAACGGCAATGACCACAGTGATAGTCATGAATGGCAGCCAACGTTTGTTGATCCTTCCCTTTGTGACAGCTGACCACCTTGCTGATTGCTCTCAAGATACTACCTTTATTTAATTCTCGAAATAACCACATGAGTTCAGAAAGTTTAGGAAGCACGGCTGGGGTATGGGGGTTGGAGGACTGGAACCCAAACCCAAGTCAGCCTGCACTCATATCTGTGCTCTGCTGCCTCCCCACGGGCAGAAGTGTTTGTAAGGCAACAGCAGATACTTTAGGCAGGGAGTCACCAAAGTCTCCTTTCAGTCTTTTAAACTGCAAATCTTGCAAGCGTTGCCCAGCGGATATCTTTGCTCCTGCCAAAAAGGATATGTCTCCATCTTACAGCGATCAGGATTTTCCTAGTGCTTGTGTCACTCATGGCTGGTCAGATGAAACACCCAAGGAAAGAGCATCCCCAGCAGGTCACTGAACTGTCACGGATGACATTAATCCTGGGCTGCATGCGTGATACTCTTGTGAACTGATATGTGCCATGCACTGTTGAAAAGCTCTAACCTATTTCCAGAGAATGACTTTCCATCCGGAGAATCTGTGCCTTGCTCAGCAGTAGCAAGAACAGTACTCTTAATTCTGGTGCCAGCCTGACCTTATGCCTGGTGAAGCGGCGTTGAGCGTTCACCTTATTAGACCTTTATTGGATCCAGCCGATTCATGGAAAGCCATTACAGGAAAAAACTGACTCTGGGTTGCCACTGTGTAATTCTACTCTGTCTTCTATTTCAAGGTGACTAGCACATCTCCGTTATCAAATTTCAGGGAGGAAAGAACATTAAAGCCAACCCAGGGAGGTAGCCTTGTATAGTAGTAGTCACAAGCACGGAAGCATGTTTTCTGAGGTCAGTATAGATGAGTTCTCATCTCAGCTTTGGAAATGAATACTTAAATGACTAATTACCCAAAGCTTTCTGTTCTTCAGTTTCCCTTGGTATCTAGTATACGGGCACATTGAAAGATCAACCGGCATTATGGATGTGAACAGGCAAACTCATGTGGAAGGACCTGTTCATTCATTGGCCCCACTTCCATTCATGATCCCTGTTTCCTTGGCCACCTTCCAGCTAAGGGTCCTCATGGGACACACTTCTGTCCAATGGGACAAGCAGACTTTTTGGGTGGGCTTTCTAGAAATATTTCTGCTGTAACTGATAGAAAGGGTCTGTTTTGCGGCTCCTGGGTGGCTCAGTCGGTTAAGCGTCCAACTCTTGATTTTAGCTCAGGTCAGGATCTCATGGCTCGTGGGATCGAGGACCGTATCAGGCTCTGCACTGACAGCATGGAGCCTGCTTCAGATTCTCTCTCCCCCCTCTCTTTCTGCCCCTCCCTTACCCATTCTTTCTTTCTCGCTCTCAAATTAAATAAATGAACATAAGAAAAAAGAAAGGGTCTGTCTTTTGCCTCTTGAGTCTTATGCATACACACACACACACACACACACACACACACACACACACTTTTTTGTTTCCTGGAACATAGATGTGAAGTCTGTAGTATGACAAGTCATCTTGTAACCACAAGTAAATATGTGAAAACAATTAGAACAATTCTTATCACGTGGTTGGTACTACAAAGTGTCAATATTGCTATCATCATCATGATTGTTTATCATTATTATGAGCATGAGGGTTAGTAAATGATAATAGAGTAAAAAAATAGAAACTTTGCAAGTCCATAATAGCATTGATGAGCCAGTCTACCCACCCGAATCATCTTAATTTGGACTTCTTGATGCTGCAATGCCCGATACAACACCTATGCCGAAAGGTCATCCAGCCTCTGCTTGCACACTTCCAGTGACTGGAAGCTCACTACCTCCGAAGGCAGAGTAGTCTACCTTTGGGCAGATTTGACACCTAGAAAGATATTTCTTATGCTGATCTATATCTGTTTTCCTGGACTTAAATTTCTTTTTTTTTTTTTTTAAATAATAATTTCTGGGAGAACTGTTGAGCCTATCGATTCTCTTCTCTGTAACAGACTTCTATGGAGTACATTTATTCACATTAAACTTATGATCGGTTTGAACGTACAACAGTTGGATTACAGGTGTGATGCAAAATTTGGTGACATTTCTCTTTACTCTCTCTTTATGAATCTCTCTCAACATCTTCCTTTTTCCCCCGTGGGCGTATTTCACCCTCATCACCTTTCTGTGACGGTCCAGGAAAAACGCCTAAGCTTCTTTCTGTATGAATGCCTCTTCAAGTTCCAGAATATTCTTCGTCTCTCTTTTTAAAAGGGACTCATCCATATCTCCATTTGCTGCTAATCAAATCGGCTTTCTTATGTCGAGGTATAAATGCTTGCTAACAGGTCCGTTTCCAGTTAAAATATTTGCGAAAATATCAACTATCTTAACACTAAGGAGCGATATTAATGGTGAAAAACCCGTGTTGGTACCCTGGTATCTGACCCAGTAGAAGCTGACCCACCTGCAAACTACAGAGACAGTATCGACTTCTTTTTGGCATGAATGTTGTCTGTCAGGGATGCCTGCATCAAGCTGGTGTATCTGGGCTTCTAAGAAGGTCCCCTAACCATCAAAGTCCCCTGCAGGTGATGGAAAGGAGTGCTCAGATAGGAAGGAATAAAAGGTTTCAACAGTTCCTTGAGGAAGTGAAGCCAGTGTATAAAGAAGCCTAAATAATCTGATTTTCTCCCTTGTTATAGGATACTCCGACCCTTATTTGACCCTAATTGTGACCCTGACAAATATCACAAAAGCACCTGGGCAATTTTTCGGGGTGGACTCTCATGAATGAGACAGAGGTTGTTGTTTACTGCTGGGAACTGCTGGGCAAAGGATGCCCAGGGCCTGCCTGGATAGCGTTTTGCTTTTCACAGAAACCATCAGAATGGGAATGGGAGAAGCTCTCTGCCGAGGTGAGGACCGATTGCTGAGCTATCAAGCACAGGTCCGTCAATGAGAAGATGCCTAAGAGGGGTCTGTTTCTACCCCGACCACACCCCTCACCCAAACATCTACTCACACAAAAATAGCATGTAGGTGCTGCGAAGGGCTCTTTCTTGTGCAAAATTATCTTTGCATCAAATCCCAGGGAAGTCAGAGTTTATGGAGGAAATCAGCCAATAAAGCCGGTAAGAGCATGGTCCAAGGCCAACTATCATGCTGTGCATCTCCTTTCCTACCTTCTAATCAGATAGCTTTAAGCAAATTTTGTAAGGCCCCCAGCCTAAGTGGGGATAATGGTGACATTTTCTGTAACCTTTGATGAAATAATTAATGGTACGATCTTAAAGCCCTTAAAACTGTGATAGTCATAGAGTAAGCATTCAGAAAATGTTAGGTATTGTTCATTCATCTAATGAGATCCTATACTGCACCAAAAACTACCCTAAGATCTGGGAAGCAAATGTCGAACGAAACATGCATTGCAGGGGCGCCTGGGTGGCTCAGTCGGTCGGGCGTCCGACTTCGGCTCAGGTCACGATCTCGCGGTCGGTGAGTTCGAGCCCCGCGTCGGGCTCTGTGCCGACAGCTCGGAGCCCGGAGCCTGCTTCGGATTCTGTGTCTCCCTCTCTCTCTGCCCCTCCCCCTCTCATGCTCTGTCCCTCTCTGTCTCAGACACAAGTAAACATTAAAAACAGAAACAAAAACCAAAAACATGCATCACCTCCTGAGCTCATTTGACGTGAAGCAGGCCCACCGTGAAGGAGAAGAGGCAGAAGGTGAAGTTGGAGGAACCAGGACACGGTATGTGCATCACAAGAGGCCCTGAGAGACCTTTCTGTGGAGAGTTCGCCAGTCAGGTTTCCATCTTGTAATGGAAAGCAGGGGAAGACCAGGGCAGAGACACCTTCCCCTCTGGCTCTCAGTTCCTACGTCTAATCCTCTGGAAACACCTTTTCCTCACTCGTCTCCGGAGGCCCTAGACTCCAGGCTCTACAGAGATAAAGGGAGCCCGTAACCAAAGCAGGTACGACCAGAGGCCCGGGTAGGATTGTGTTTCTTTCCATCCTCAATACCACAGCGTCAGGTGTTCGAGTTACTGGTGGCTCATTTTCTGCGCGGGTTGCCTGAGGACCTCTGCCACTGGGTTTACCAGAGTCAGCCCTCCCAAGTGCTGAGGGAGGCGGTATTCCCCTCATAATGTTGTGGCTTGTGGCAAATATTGCTTCCTTCTGCAAACTGCCTCAAAATTCCCATCTTCAAAACTTTCGTGGTTGTGACTTACTTAAACATCTTCTTCCAATAAATGCTGTAGAATTGTGAAGACGATTTATAGAAGCTGTTGGATTTCAAGGAAAAAAGCAAAAAACGATTTGGTCCAGGACACCAGAGTTTGAGTCCTGTCTCTGCCGCTAACTAGCCCTCTGGCCTTGTACAGATACTGTATAACCATCAGAAATCTTTCCTTTCAAACGATTGGGAGTTGGATGGTTTCCAAAGTTCCTTCTTTCCTTTTACATCCTCCAGGTTCCATCTTCTAATTGTACAGATGAAGAAACGGATGCCTAAAGACAGAGGGGGATGGCCACACCATCTCTCAATTAATTAATTAATTCACCCAGGAACCTCCAGGAGGATTTCATTATTCTATGAGTCAGCAAAATTACTTTGTGGTACCAGTGATAGAGTGTTTTATCCTGCCTGTTAGAGAATCAGTGCACGGCATGGGTGAGTTTGGTGGGCCTGGTCGGTTTTAAAGTCAAGATCTCAATTCTTTCTCAATTCTGTTTCCCCTTCCTTGTTTGCATCAATCAAGGGGGATAAAAGAGTTTGCTCTAAAATTAGCCGGCAGGGTTCTTTCATCTTGGATTCTTTTGAAATGAGAATTTAAGGCCAAGCCTCAAGTAACTAAAAATCTAGTTTTTCTTCCGCAAGCTTCTGGAATGTCTGGACTTTCGCCCTCACCAGACCAACACAAGGGTTTCTCAAGTGGGATACCATTTTTATCTCAAACCAGCTCTTTTGAGGGAGGTTGCTGAAAAAGCATTGGCCACGGTTCTTTTTTATTTTACTTTAAACCATGCCCTGTTTCTCTCTGGGGTTTCACGCATCCACTCCTGGTGCCCAGGACGTCCAGCGAGCCCTCCAGTGCCCTTGCTGAGCTGCCGTCCTCAAGCTGAATGAACATAGAGTGGAAACCAGACAGAGCTACGTGTTCTTCAGCCAGCAAATGTGGGGCTCTTAATGTGCACTTTCTAATCTAAATGCTGAGGCAGTCTGTTCTTTGGCCACCACAGAGGAGCCAACAATCAAGACAGCGGAAAGGAAGCCAGTTCTTGGCATCCACGATGCGTCCACCCAAGGGCTGTGGTGACTTGAACACCATGGAGTGAGCAAAGCTCGTGATGGGTAGCTGTGGCCGCGTGGTTTGGGGCCCGCTGGTCCAGTTCAGAGTGAACTACTTTGGGATCATCGGGCAAGTGTAAAATTGCCCCCTGGGGCTGCACTCCCCATTTAGCTACTCGGTCCTAAATTCTATAGTGCTGGCAGCCAGGCTGTTGGCCATGGAGGGCCAAGCTGCCCAAATCACCAGGTCCTTGGGAGGGTTGTGAACATCAACATCACCTATGGGTGCGTATGAGCAAAGCATTTAATTTCTAATCACTGGAATTAAAAAAAAAACGGGTTCAAATATCAAATATTGATGAGTGGCATTGGACAAACGACCGAGTCTTTCAAAACAACGGTTTATTGATGCAAACACACACACACACACACACACACACACACACACACGTTGCATCTAACACAGTGTCTGACACATAGTGAGTACTCACTAATTATAAACAATAATGATAATCACAGTAATAAAAATGTTATCAGGAAGGATCTCTTGCCCATGGAAATCATGGGTAATCTTTGGGTTAGAGAGATGAGAGGTGGACTCGGGTATCTGCTGTTATTCTCCTTGTGCTTTCTGGACATAGGTTTTGTTTGCTTGTTTTCTTGCTATAAAGTGAGGGTCCTAGTATCTACCAAAGAGGAGGGCTGTTTGAGGATTGTCACTATTTCACAGAAAGCCCTGAACACGTTACCAAGCATATGGTAGATACTGGGGTCAGTCTCATGAGACCTCAGTCTGTTCTTTGGTTATGCAAGGAAGTTGGCCCAGATGATCTCTGGGCTCTATTCTTTCCCGAGTCGGTGACACTAAGATCCGTAATTCCAGGGAGCTCAGACAAATGCAGCAAATGTGGAGGACGTTGGTCACCAGCTATTATTGCAGGAGAAAGTCTTCAGGGCAGTCCTCCTACTTGGCCCACACATGACCTTGCCCTTGCCCTCTCCCCCAGCTCCCTATGAGGGACATCTTTGCGGCCTCGCCTGACCTCTGCGGTCAGATGCGCGGACACAGGAGCGGTGAGAAGGTGCTGATCAGACAGACCCCTGGAGACGGCTTCAGTAATGGGAGATGATGGAGGATGAGAGGTTCCCCCCGCTGGCTCACACCCGAGCCTGCAGGGTGTTTTGGGGTTCTTGACGACATTTGATGATTTGACACAAATGCACTCACACAACACTTTATGAACTGACCAGAGTCAAGAGCATTTGTGTTGCTGTGGACACGTTCCGGCCCACCAGCCCCGGAGAGGCAGCATAAGCCTCCACGGCACAGGAAGTGAGCCCCCTCTCCCGTTGTATTGACAAACTGGATGTACGGCACTGCACTCGCTCATTAGTATTCACACCCCACCCAAACTGGGCTTTCTGCAGGATGTTTTAAATTACGAGAGAGGAGGGAATCAAGCTAAACACACTTATGTTATGTAACTTTTTTTTTTCCAAAAGGATTAGCTGTACTAGGGACACACAGCTGTTCTTTCCACAAGTCTCTTCAGAGCTAGCTCAGACAATGGTAAGGACAGCAAGCTTAAGACCAAATTCCACATTCCTCTCTCCCTGGCTGAAAATCCTGCTGCAAATTCCTGCATTGAGCAGGAAATGTGTTCAGCTGAGGCGACGGGAGCTTTGTCGAGTCTAATTGGCGGGCATTCTGCTCGGTTCTCATCACGTCTTTCTCTCCTGTGCCCCTCTGTCCATATCTTCTCTTCTCTCTCACTCTCCTCGTGAGGATATCCATTTGCTTCCTTTTTTTACTCTTCTTCCCCAAAGACAGGCTGGCCATGACGCTATACTTTCAAATTTCAGAGCCCGTTATGCATACAGGCCACATACAGTGTCCAACAATGAATATTGTGTGTGCAGCTTAGACTCATTTTCTTAGGTTGTTTCAGTTTCAGACCTCATAAAACCTGGTCTCCCCTTGGTAGCAGCACCCCAATTTTTTTTTTTGGTGGGCACCCAGCACTTCCATCCTTAGCCCATGGGCCTTGGGGATTGAGCAACCCAACTCCAGCGGTGGAAACAGGAGCCAGTCTAGTCAATCAGTCCCTTCCATCTTTTGACCACAGAGATTATGTCAGGACTAAATGACCCAAGCAGTCCAATAGTCCTCGAACATGAGACTTCAGTTGCAACAAATGGGAGGGTAAGACATATTTTTTTTCCATCGTGTTTCCTGAAAAGGAAGGATATAAGCCCGTAACTGGTAGGGACATCCTCACCATCAAGAGAGAAAAGCTTACCTGAAATTGAAGGCACACGGTCAAGACTATGTGTATATTTCTAAACGCTGTATTCATCCCCCAAACAATGGCTCCGTGTTGATAGAGGCCAAGCATGTTCTTTGCCAAGGAGTTTCATCAGTGAACAAAATACCTAACATTCCCGCCCTCATAAGCTGATATACTAGTTGCGTGAGATGTATACCAAGATATGCATGCAGGGACACCTGAGTGGCTCAGTCAGTTCAGCATCTGACTCTTGATTTCGGCTCGGGTCATGATCCCGGGGTTTGTGAGTTGGAGCCCCATATTGGGCTCTGTGCTGGCAGTGTGGAGCCTGCTTGGGATTCTCTGTCTCTTTCTGTCCCTCCCTCATTGCGTGAGCATGCATGCATGCTCTCTCTCTCTCTCTCAAAATGATAAGTGTATATACACACACACACACATAAGTATATATATATATATATATATACACACACACACACGCACACACACAGGTAATGACGAATGCCATGCAGAAAAATAAAACAAAATAAGGTGAGAGAGAACAATCAGCAGAAGACTCAAGTTATTTATTTATTTATTTATTTATTTATTTATTGGTGTGTAGAGAAAGTCCCTGTAATGACATGGCAACTGAGTGAGACCTGAACAAAGTGTGGGATGGACCCTTTGGACACGCGAGGGAAGTACCATTGAGCACGGGAACAACAAACGCACAAGTGCTGGTGCAGGAAGATGAGCGGGGTGTCAAGAAGGAAGGCTGTCCTGAGTGAGAGAGAGAGAGAGAGAGAGAGAGGAGGACGGGGGGAACACAGGGGCCAGAGTATACTGCAGAGTCTTGTCAGGCCCAGTAAGAATAAGGAAGCTGATTCTAATGGTGCTGGAGAGCTGTTGGGAGTTTCAAGAAAAGGTGTCATGTACCCAAATGCACATCTTCAGGGACTGAAACAGGCTGTAGTGGAGCCATAGGGAAGGCCAGACCAGCCGGGAGGTGACTACTGTGTTCTCGAAGAGAGACCACGGGGGCCTGGCCCGGGCTGCAATAACAAGGGCGGTGAGAGGTGGCTGAATGATGCTTAGGTATTGAAGTTTGAGAAAACAAGATGTTCTTTTTTTTTTTCTAAGTTGTATATATATATATATATATATATATATATATTTATTTTTTTTTTTTTTTATAAAGAAAGAGTATTCCAAGCAGCTCCACACTCTCAGTGCAGAGCCAGACGCAGGGCTCGATCTCACGACTGTGAGATCATGACCTGAGCCGAAATTGAGAGTCAGGCCCTTAACTGACGGAGTCACCCAGGCGCCCCAAGAAAACAAGATTTTCTAATTGATTGCGTGATAGATACGAGTGAAATAGAGGAGTTGGGGATGGCTTCCTAGTTTGGGGCCTGAGCTCAGTGTAAAGCAAAGCTGCCACGGACTGGGACTAAGACGGGAGTCACCAGGGAAGGAGCAGGTTGGGATTAGGGCTTATCAACTGTAACTTCTCGTGTTTTTAAAATCTCTTAACATTTGGAACTAAGGACCACCTGCTTCTCGATTTTTCTTACTCTGAACATCTACCACACTCTCCGTTTGTTTGGTTTGTTTGTTTGATCTGTGACTTTTCTGGCCACTTCGGCTAAATCTGGCTAAATCTGCCTATTTTCGTCTCCCTGGGTGATCATCCTCTTCCTCTGCTTACCCTTTAGAAGTGTTCTGACTTATATTTTCCAAGTTAATAAGTGGCCCTGAGACCTCATCCATATATATGGTTTGACTATTGTGACCCTTCTGGAAACCACATATTTCTATTTCAGATCCCTTGTAACGTTAATATCTATTTCTAGAAGTCCCACAGACACCTCAAATAAAACTCTTTCCTAATCAAACCAATCATATAAATATGCTTCTCTGCTTGTGTACCTTCCTTCCTAAAAAGACAGATCGCCCGTTCCGGTTGTCTAACTAGAAACCGGAACTCATCCCGTTCCCTTCTCACTAACCACATCCCTGCCTTTAGTTAGCGAATTCTACTTCCTTAATATATTTAAACTGCATCTGATGGCTTTCTGCCATTTTTGCCTGACGGGATGCCTCCATGAACTTGGGTCTGGCATATTGTTCGCTTCCCATATACCTTCCACACTGCTGTCAGACAGGATTTTTAAGACACAGATCTCGATGTGTCATTCCTTTACTCAGAAGCGTTTACTGACTCTTCACAGCTTTGGGGACCGAGTGAAAATTCAATGTTCTTCATGCTCTGGTATTTGTGAGCACAACACGTCACATGCAACTTCCTCCTAGTGTCTTCATCTGGCCTTTGCATCCAAACCCTTTCATCTGTTTCCTTGTGAGCTTGTTGAAAACAAAGCGACTCTCCCTCACCTCTCATTGGACTAGCAAGATGTTTATCTTTTTAATTGATTTGGCATGATGTCCCAACATGAACGGGGCATGTGCCAGCTGAAGAGGAGGGCTCAGCCTGGCTCTGCGCCCATCGTGGTCTCTCCAAGCCGTGCCTGTCCTTTGCCCTTGCTTCTGCAGGCTGCACGGTCTGCCTCTGTCCTGGATCCAAGAAAGGGAGAGCGAATGCTGGTGCTCTTGGGGGCAAGGTGAAATACGGCTTTGTACGCCCTGTTCCAACTAATGCCAATCAATTTCTCTGGCCAGCTTCCTACCTTCTGCAGAGCTGGAAGACTACCGCTCAAGGTAGCCATGGCTCAGCCCAACGTTTGGGTTAAATGCTCTTCCAATCGTTGTGAACAAGAAGAGATGGTGACGTTAGCCGCTGCCAGTAGGGAAGTTGGTTATCAGCTTCTACCATTTACAAGTCTGATTGCTGTTTTAGGCAGGTGTGAGAGACAATAACAAATGAAAGTTGTAGTTACCAACTAAAAAACCACATAAATGTCCCACGACGCATCACGTTTCCTCTTTGGTGAGGTTCCCCTCCCCCACCCAGATTACTGTTAAATGTTACATTTCTCTTCTTATGAAAAATACTGTTGTGAGGTCAAAGAAAGTTCTATTCTTGTCTTCAGAGGTGAACGGCCAAGATTTTGTGTATGGTCATGTCTGCGGGCTAAGTATTTGGGAAAGTCTTGCAAATAACATGGTGTGTGTGTGTGTGTGTGTGTGTGTGCACGCGCGTTGTGTGTTCAGAAGTAATGGGAGAGTGGTGCTTCAAGCACTGTTTATGAGGGATAAAATCAGATGAACTTTGAGTTTTCTGTGATCCGGGAGATTCTATTATCTAATGAAACAGAATTCCATTTTATCTCCCAACTCAGTAATGAACGCCTGGGGGCAAACCTATCTTGCTGAACACTGTTTATCTCCAGCGGCAGAGGGTCAGGATATGGCATTGTTTTAAGTGGGTATTAAAAGGATGAACAGAAATGTCTGTGACAGAGGGATCACGATGGCCTTTTTCAGACGCCAAATGTCACTGTGTCCTCTAGGCTCCGCCTAACATCTGTGAGAGAAAGTGAGCATGTCATTAGAGGGAGTGGAGCCAGATCAAGGCCACTGCCCTGTCAAATGGCATGCCTGATGAATAACCTCGCCTCGTGGCCTGAGGAAGACAAGGTGTCGCATATTATCTGATTTTAATGTGCAGTGGAAAATAGGCAACAATAGCTGGACCAATAAACTGTTCAGAGTTAAGAAGGTATTGAAGAGGCAGCGAGGTAGGCAATAGAATATGGGCTCTGGAGCGAAAGATCCAAACTTAGAGGCATCATCGCTATTTCCTTCAACAAGCTACTCTCTCACAGTTGGTTTCTTTATCCATAAGAGCGGGTGTTCGTTCATTTATTCGACAGTATTTGGTGACACTATTTGGTTCTAGTATTTTGACACTAGACTAGACTCTGGACATGAACAAAACAGAGAGAGAGCAGGGGCATAATCTACATTTCCAGAGCATATCTATCCTACCTATCACCATCCGGGAGAGCACTGACCACCTACGGTGTGGTTCTCTCTGTACAGGAAGATGTTACACGCCGCGTAAAATGTCTCTAATTCAAGGATGTGGTCTTACCCATCTTGAATCTCCAAGCTCTTAACCTGGGAGACTTATTTGTTGATCACAGTTCAGCTCTGGTCGTGTTGTCCTCTGTTCATCATCACCCTTTCTATGGGCTCATGATAATTTATTCACTACTCGTCTGAATTCATCTTGCACCTCCCTCTTCTGAATTCTGTTCACATAACGTTGTGGGCCGAATTGTGTCCCACGCCTCAAAAAATACATTCAAATCCTAACCCCCTATACCTGAGCTTTTGATCTTCTTTGGAAATAGGGTCTTTGCAGATGTAATCAATTTAAGATGAGGTCGTACTGGATTAGGGTGGTTCCTAATCCAATGACTGGTGCTCTTAAAAGATGAAGGAAATTTGGGCACAGACACACAGAGAAAATAACCATATGATGATGGAGGCAGAGATTGTAGTGATGGATCTACAGGCTGAGGGCCACCAAGGATTGCCAGCAATCACCAGAAGCCAGAAAGAGTCAAGAATGAATCTTCCTCCAGAACCTTCAGAGAGAGCATGGTTTGGCTGATACCTTTATTTTGGACTTAACCTCCTGAACTGTGAGCAAATAAATTAATATTATTTTAACCCATTCATTTCGAGGTACTTTATAAAGGCAGCCTGAGGAAGCTAATATACTTACTTTCTCTCATCGGAACTACATTTATCTCTTACCTTTACCTGCTGAAAGCCTACGTCTTCTTCAAGGACCAGCTCAAATATCACTCAGAAGCTCATTTCAAAGTAACCTACATGCTGAAGTATTAAGTAGCACTCAGTATATATATGTCTCCTAGGTTTTTTTTTTAAGTTTATTTATTTTGAGAGAGAGAGAGAGCATGAGTAGAGGAGGGGTAGAGAGAGAGAGAGAGAGAAAGAAGGAGGGAGGGAGAGAGAGAATCCCAAGCAGCGTCTACGTCGTCAGCCCAGCACCAGATGCAAGGCTTGAACTCACGAACTGTGAGATCATGACTTGAGCCAAAATCATGAGTCAGATGCTTAACTGACTGAGCCACCCAGGCGCCCCACCTCCTAGTTTTTTTATGTTTTATTTTGCATAGTAACAATAATAAAAGAAAAACTAACATGTATGTTATACTTTCAAAATGATCTAACGTAATATTCACAGCAGCTTTGTGGGATTGGAAACACAGATATCATTATCCCCATTCTGCAAGGGAATAAACTGATGGGAAGAGAAGGTGAGCAGCCCTCCTAAGCACAAATAGCCAGTGTATGTCCACAGGCGGACGACAAACAAAAGAAGGGCTCTCACCTCGGTTCTGTGACTCTCCCTTATAGCTTGGTTAGTCTTTCTCATCAAGAAGACCTAATCTCCTAGAAGTTCTTTCTCAGCAAATGGTGAGTACAGTGTGCATAGTCAAAATACTTTTTTTTTTAATGGACTTTTCCCTTCCCAAGTTCCAGAATAAGCTCATTAGTTCAGCCTCATCAAAAAGCACTATGCTGGCAAATAACATGCACTCAAAAAATGCCTATC
Organism: Panthera onca; assembly: GCF_046562875.1. Lineage (NCBI taxonomy): Eukaryota > Metazoa > Chordata > Mammalia > Carnivora > Felidae > Panthera > Panthera onca. Next base: position 71,240,627 of record NC_138356.1, read on the forward strand.
GAGTGGATGTTCTGAACCTATTGTTCTCTCTGCTCCAGTACTCCAGCTCTGCTCTTCTCCAGACTTCTGATCAAGTTGGTACTGATCAGGCTTCAGGAGAAAGCTTGGGCACCATTCCATGCAAGGTGAGGCAAGGAGAAACAAAGTGATTTTCCATTATGTCCCCACTAAGAAAAATGCTTAAGCTCCCTGCTCCTTTTCAAGTCTAGGAAACCCCACAGCACAGATCACAAGACATGAGAAAGAGTCCATATCTGGGTAGTAAACTGCCTCCCCCAAAAGCCCCACTGTCTTCAAGAGATCGCCAAGTCAGTGAGGGGGAGGTGGGGTTTTCATATTCTGGGGTGACAAAGATCTTGAAGTTCTAGAATTATTCACGACCTCTCCTGTTTCCTCTCCCTGTTATGGAACAGATGGAAAAGGATTAGAGCCCAAACAATTTTGTTTGTTGGCATAAATCACACAAGACACCTGCTATTAGCAATCTCATGGATGAATCAATGCCTTTTCTCTGGTCAGAAGCATCGAAGATTGAAGTTAATCTCTCTTCCTTTTGCTCTCATTTTTAAAGTGTCATAACTTTATCCATAGAATAGATGGGGTTTTAAAAAGATGTCCTCACTCGGATTCCCACCTTCTGAATCATCAGATACTCTCCGTCCATCCATTTGCCTGAGAGGCCCCTGAACAAAATCAAATGGCAACACCCCACAAGAATAGTATGTTTGTTCCTTCTTCCAGGGTCAAGCCGATCTATATCTCGTGTTTTGTGCCTCATATGCATCTCCACAAAGTGCTGAAGGCTTAGCCTGGAGTGGTTCCCAGCACATGCTGATATCAATCTATGCATTTGCAGTGTGCTCTTCTTAGACCCTGCTGGAAGAGTATTAACTTGAATAGAGTGTTTGGATGACTGCCTGGGAACAAGTGAATTCCACCCTGGATTCACTGCATGAAATCTTGGTTTGCCGTGCTGCACCCTGAAGATGCTCAGAAGGTAATTTCTTGTTTTGCTTTGTTTTGGTTTTTTTCCAGCAGAAACCACTGTCTCTTCATCAGGTAGGACTATGAGACAAGGAGTCTGTTGGATGATGGTCTTGGCCAAATCCTTTAAGGACCACATTTGACATGTGGCTTTGCCTGGCTACCTCCTGCTTATCATTTGAAGCTCCATTGGACCGCATCATCCTCCAAGAAGCTTCTCGTCCCCTGGGGTTGGCAGATAGCACTGAAAAACCCCACTTTTATGCTATGTCTATCTCGTCCATTATTTTGCAGTTGTCTGTTTTCTTTGCTGTCTCCATTGTAAGGTTGTCATCACAAATGATATTGGTGCTATACCTAGGCACCTGAGATCCCTTTTTCTTGTTGGGTTGATGTACTCATCCCCCAGCTGTCACGGGTGTTTCAGCTCATGGCTTTCATCCTCAACTTTCTCCAGAGGATTCTCATTGGTCTGTTTGAAGCCATTTCTCCTTGGAGATCCTGGAGTTATGATGCACTCACCCACCCATCCAGCGAGATGATCTGGCTTCGCTTCTTTCCAGGGATAACTGTAGGACCTACCATAGTAGGCTGGACACTGCAATGAATTACCTTGACTGATAGGTCTGTGTAATTAGGTCCTTAGGTCTAATGGTGAGTAGAAGAGCTCACCATGGCTATTGAAGCCATTTCTCCTTGGAGATCCTGGAGTTGTGATGCACTCACCCACCCACGACCACCACTCCTCTCAAGTCAGGACAGATTCTATGGCACAATTTATGTTCTTGGTCTCCCCAAAGGATGAGGCTATAGTTAGACCTTATGTGAAACTATTGTATGTATAGCTCCCTCTTCTTCTAATGTGCTTTCCTCATTCCCTTAGCAGCTCATCCTGAAAGTACTCCTCCCATCAGTCACAGGTACAGGAATCCTTGTCTCAGGCTCTGTTTTGAGGGAACCTGACCTGAGAGAAATATGTAATCTCATTACATTCTCATAACAACCATAAAGTAGGTATTAATATTCAAGCTGGAAAAATGGAAATTCAGGGACAGTAAATAAAACTTTGAGATGTCATAACTTTATCCGTAGAATGGCTGGGCTTTTAAAAAGATGTCCTCACTCTCATCCCACCTTTTGAATCATCAGATACTCTCAGTCCACCCGTTTGTCTGAGAGGACCCTAAACAAAATCAAATGGCAACACCCTACAAGAACAGCATGCTTGTTCCCTCTTCTGGGGCCAACTTGATCTATATCTCTTGCTACATAACAAACACTTGCCTGCCACACACCAGGTCCTCAGTAAAAGATGTTACATGAAATAAACTGAAATTTCCATTAACGCACCCAATAATCTTGAGTGAGACCAGGTATTGGTTGGTGATAAAATGGGAGAATTTGAAAAGGGCTATGATTTGGATGCTAGACAGGTCCTCTGGTCCTACAAAAAGAGGAAATCCAGATTAAGAACATCTGATTAGACCTAAGGACCTAACTACACAGACCTATCAGTCAAGGTAATTCATTGCAGTGTCCAGCCTACTATGGTAGGTCCTACAGTTATCCCTGGAAAGAAGCGAAGCCAGATCATCTCGCTGGATGGCTTCTGTTGCAGGAAGTTAAATGGCTTCTATTTAAGAGACTGGGTTTGGTAACAGAGTGGACACATTCTGGTAAACAAATGTGTTTTCTTCTCTGGGACTCACCATGGTTCATTTGTTAATCTAAGCTATCGAACCAGATGAACTTTCAGAATGGTACTTCTCTCTGGTGGATGGTGGGTTACTTGTATATTCCTCTGGGAAAGGGAAATAGATGAGTGATTCTCAATAGTTGCATACCCCGAGTGAGTCGCCTTCTCACACATAACTCATCTTGTCTGCAATGTTACGTCTGTTGGTGTGGCCACCTTCACCCAAATCCTTGAGCGCTCCTCTCTGCTGAGAATCCATCTGTCTTCTATGGCACCTTACTCCTACTTTAACCCAAAGTGGAATGAATCACCCCTCCTCCAAACTTCTGAACTCTACCTATAAACCCACTATGTTTATCTGTATCGTAACACTTATTTTTGCAAATTAAAATTCTGTCTCTCTCTCTGTCTTCTTTGTGCATCTGATGTATCTGTCTCTCCCATTAGATTTTGAAACCCCTAAGGAGAAACAGGCCTCTCCAAACTGGTGCATCTGAAGGGTGGCACATGGATGGTACATGATAAATGTGAACCATGTATTGTGTGAGTAAATAATTAAAACGTCAAAAAGTGGCAGATTCATGGTAACAAGACAGAGCCATAAGGAATTTCTCTACTATTCTCACTGCCAATCATATCTTGTTTTAGAGATAAAAATGGCTTAGAATTAAAGGCAAAGCTTAGTAAAGATTCAGAGATGGGACAAAATGATTAAAGATGAGGCAAAAAACGCTAATTGGAAAATCCAGATGTGATTGGGCTTATATCACAATTATTTCGGCATTTCAATTCAATTCAATACAACTTTGTTGGGGAATTTCCATGACCTGCCAACGCTATTTTCCAAGGACAGTTGAATGGCACGGGATATAAAGGGAGAAGCAAGGAGGGGTGAGAGTAGAGAGGTAGTTCAGGGCCAAATTTGTAGTGCCCCTAGCCACCTTAGGCAAAGTAATTGAGTGTGCATTGGAAAATTACAAGAGGAAATGCAATCACAATCAGTACTCAAATAATATTGTTGCCATCATGAAAAAATATCCTAAGACCGGTCTTTTGGTGCTCTGGACCCAGTTTCAATGCGGTGATGGGCAGGGGCTAGAGGCTAGTCCAACACCAGCGCTAAACAATTTTGGGGATTCCAGCTGGGCAGTCTACCATTCAACTCAATTCTGACACTATCTACCCAGAGATCACGTCAGATTCCATGCTTAAGGCTTCAGTCCTACAAGATTGTCTCCCTGCACAAACTTCAGATGCCAGTGACAAGCCCAGGCTCTTACCTGTACTTCTGACCAACTTGCTATAAATCAGAGGTTTCCACGATCTCCCCTTCAATTAACTTGTTAGATTGGCTCACAGAAGTCAGGAAACCTGTTTACTCACTAGATTACCTGTTTATTATAACAGGATATAATTCACTAACAGCCAGATGGAAGCGATGCACAAGAAAAGGTGCAAGGAAAGGGCGCAGAGCTTCTATGCCTCTCCAGATGCCCCACTCTCCCCAAAACTCCATGTGTCCACCAATTTGGAAGCTCTCTGAACCCAGTCCTTTGGGGTTTTTATGGAGGCTTTGTTACACAGGCATGATTGATTAAATGATTGGCCGCTGGAATTGAACTTCATCTCCAGCCTCTCTGCCCTATTTGGGGGGAAGGACTAAAAGTTCAGCCTTTCATCACAAATTGGTTCTCTTGGCAACCATCAGCCTTGGCCTAGGTTACCTAAAGGCCTTCCAAAAGTCACTTCATTAACATGACAAAAGATGCTTTCTTCTCTCCTCCCAGAAAATTCCAAGCAGTTTTAGGAGCTGTGAGGCAGGAACTATAGACAAAGACCAAAGATATCTGAGAAATCCATTTTGGTCACTGAATGACCAAATACGTATTTCTTATAAATCACAGTCTTGCACTTGGGATAAAACAGATAGCAGGAGAGATTTGGTCAAGCTATTCAGAATCTTACATGAACTATGAGTGAAGGTGACTACCTCTTTACCTGTTATAACAAAAGTCAAAGCCAATGTCCCAAAGTTAATAGAGTAAGAATGTTTATTGCTGACACGCGGTGTTTGCCATGCTTTGGGCACTGATCTAAGCGTTTTACGTACAGTAGTTCTTTTAATCTACGCGACACTCCTGTGGTGTGGATACTAGTACAGTCATCCCCATTTTGCACCGGGAGATTAAGGAACTTGGTTAAGGTCGCAGCTACAAACCGTTAGAACCGTCACTAACCACAGGAGGTTTGTTAATAGAAGCCATTGCCGTACTAACTTCTAGAATGTAGGATCATCGACTGCTCTTCCATACAGTTTCAAAGATGCAATTAACTGTCTTCCTGAGAGCATTGGGCTGCAAGTGTGGCTTGGGGGCAGAGGAAGACAGTTGGAATACACATTCCTTTTTGCCTTATAGGTCTGTGTTTTTGTAGAAATCAAGGACCCCAGATTTTACCGTAGAGACGATCCCTGACTTATGACGGTTTTCAGCTTGGTGCAAAAGAAATATGCAGTCAGTAGAAACCATACTCTGAATTTTGAATTTTCATCTTGTGGGCTACCAATGCATGGTACGGTCCTCTCTTGTGGTGCTGGGTGTAGGCAGCAGCCGCAGCTCCTGCCAGCGACCGCAAGGGTCCACAACCGATACATTGATAACCATTTTGCACCCGTAAAGCCATTTGTCATTTTCAGTATGGTATTCAATCAATCACATTGAGCTATTCAACTTTTTATTCTAGATGGGCTTCGTGTTGGATGAGTTGGCCCAACTGCAGGCCATGTAAGTGTTCTGGGCACGTTCAAGGTCCACGAGGCTAAGCTATGATGTTCAGTAGGTTAGAGGTATTACTTACATTTTTGACTTAGAACATTGGGTTATTGTCATAAGTCGAGGAAGACCTGCATGGAATCCTTCCTGAGGATAAAACCTCTAGATTTTATATAGAAGTTACCTATATTAAGCATTGAGCAATACACATAACCAGAAGCATATTCCCTCAAGACAAAGTGGGTGGGTGGTCTGGTCATGAGATAGTTTTCTAGTGAGTATTTCTCACCTTCCTACCATGAGATCACAATGTGCGCCTGTCTCAGCTGGGGACCGGAATGGCCAGGCTTGAATGCCTTCCATAATTTACATATAAAAATTCACAGGAGTAAAGTGACTTTTGTAAGACCTCTAGTCAACCAGAATTTAAACTTTTTTTTCATTTCAAATAACATGGTATTTCAATTTCCCAATATAACAACTAACAATGTAATACTAGCAGGTTGTATCTTTTTCCAAAGGTTATCTACCCTCCTTTTATTCATTTAGCAGCTCAACATTCATTTATGGTTTGCTTTTAATGGATGAGACCTCTTCCAGGTACCGGAAAACCAGCTGGAAATGAGCAGGTTACGTCCCTGTTCTCACAGATCCCGACTTCTAGACAACGGAAGTTCAAGCAAGAACTGATCCTATAATAAGTGAAACACTTTCAATAAATATATAGCTTATGAGGAGAAGTAAATCAGGGTGAAGTGATAAGAATGGCAGTGACTTAGCTTAGAAATTTAAGCGGGGGGGGGGGGGGGGAGGCGGTGCTATTTGAATAGGTGACATTTACCTGAGTTTGGTGTAAATGGTAAGGAGTCAGGCAGACCGTTACCAGCGGAAAAAGCAAGTTCAAAGGCAAGAATGAGCTTGGCCTGTGAGAGAATCTGAACAGGCTGGCATGGGGACAGTGGTATGATGTTGGGTCTGATAGATGTGCAGAGGTCATATCTGTGCTCTGGAGTAAGGAGCTTGATGGGAAGCCACTGGAGACGTGTGCATGTGTGGTCTTGTGTGTGTGTGTGTGAGCTGTGTGCATGTGTGTGCATGTGCTTTTACAAGCTCTGAGCTAAAACTCCCTTGCTTTCTTTTTTTATTTTTTATATGTACAAAAATGTTCAATACAATATAATGAGAACCATGCATCAATAGCCCTTAAGAAATGAAACACACACACACACACACACACACACACACACACACACACACAAATAACCTAAATCCATTTCGTTTCCCTCTTGACCCCATTATTATACTTCTCTTCCTCACTTCTTCACTTCCATCCTTCCAAGATGTAATCCCTGACCTGAATTTGGTGGCTTTCATTGACACGCTTGTCTTTATGTTTTTTAGGGCGTAGGTAGGAATCTTTGAATAATTACAATATTCTTTGGCAGATGTTTAACATTTGCATGCATAACTTCATATTGCATATTTCCTGCAACTGTTTTTTTTTTTCCCTCAGTACTGTATGTGTGAAATTTATCCACGTTGATACACATGTGCAATCCATTGTGTAGATATAAAAGATTTTTTCCATTCTACTGCCAATGGATATATTGGTCATTTGTTCACTATCCAAAACACGGCTGCAATGAGCATTCTGGTATGTGTCTTACTACCTGAGAGATGGTAGAAGGCGGTGCTTCCCAACCTTTTCCATATGCATAAAAATATGCATAAACCTAACAATTCAGATGAGACAGCCCGTCCAGCTATCGGGATGAGCCCACTGTAACCCCTTCAGGCATGTGCCACTAATACTTTTCCTCTGCCTGATCTATCAATTACTGAGAGAGCTATGAAAAATGTTCCCTTTATGAGCGTAGAATTATCAAATCAGTTTTGTCAGTTTTTGCTTTTCACTTTTTGTGCTTATGGTATCAGATTCATTGACATTTAAAATTTTTATATCTTCCTGGGGAACTGTTCCTTTTATCACGAGGCTGTGATGCACTCTGTCATTGGAGATTTTGCAAGCAGGGAGGGATATGATCTGAATTATGTCTTAAAATGACGACCCTGGCTGCCGTAGGGGGAATGGAACGTAGGAAAAAGGGAAGGTGGTGATCAATTAGGAGGCTGCTAAAACCATCTGGGAGGGACATAATGGCAGGTTGGATGAGGATGGTCGTCCTAAAGATAAAGACAACCTCAGATTTGTAGTATGTTTTGAGTTGACAGGATTCTCTGATTAAGCGAATGTGAATGTGAATGTGAATGTGAATGTGAAAAAAAAAAGAGAGAGAGAGACAGATCCAGGGTAATATTTTGATTTTTGGCTTGAGCAACTGACTAGAAGAATAACAGTATCTTTGTCTCCTGATATGTGAAGATATGGCATAGTGCCTTTTCCAAAAATGGCTGCAACAATATTTCCATGCTCGTTTAGAAACTTTACACTCCCCCAGGTATAGTTATGGTTCCAGTCAGGTCTCCATGACTTCCTTAGCTGATATATGGAATGACATTGTAGAAATGATGCTTCGGGGCACCTGGGTGGCTCAGTCGGTTGAGCGGCCAACTTCAGCTCAGGTCATGATCTCACAGTTCGTGAGTTTGAGTCCCATGTCAGGCTCTGTGCTGACAGCTCAGAGCCTGGAGCTTGCTTCGGATTCTGTGTCTCCCTTTCTCTCTGCCCCTCCCCCTTGTGCTCTGTCTCTCTAAAAAATAAACATTTAAAAAAATTTGAAAAAGAAAAGAAATGATGCTATATGACTCCTGAGATGAGATTATAAAGAGTGATACAGCTTCTGCCTGGTTTTCTCTTGGGATAATCCTCCTAGGAACCCAGCCGCCATATGGTGAAGAAGCACAGACCACATGGAGAAACCCACTTGGAGAGGAACCAAGGTCCCTGGCCCTCGGTACTAGCTAAGCTTAGCAGCCAGTACCAACTTGCCAGCCAAAGTGAGTGAGCCATCTTGGAAATGGACCATTCAGCCTTCAGTCCAGCTGCCCATCTGATGATGCATGAAGCAGAGATAAGCCATTCTTGTCAATCTCTTCCCAAATTGTAAATGTGTGAAAAAAAAAAAAAAGTTGGTGTCTTAAGTCACCAACTCTTGGGGTTGTTATTTATGCTTGGGATTGTTTCATACCACATTTATACAAAGAGCTCGATTTTATTTTATGCAGCAATGGACAATAGGAATAGATATATGGAAGAATATCTTGAAGAAAGGGGCCAGGGCACAGAGCTCTCTTTTGGCTATGTTAACTTTGAGATTCATGTTAGACAGCCCTCTGGAAATTTCAGATAAATAATTATATATACATATATGTCCAGAGTTCTGTAGAGGGATTGGAAATCGTTGACATACTATTGAAACCTACAGGGATGGATAAGTTTATCAAAGTAGAACCTGTAACTAAGAAAGGAAATAATGTCATTGATTCCAACTTATAATTATTGTTTTATCATGTCATTGATTTATCCATTCATTCCACAGATATTTTAAGGCCTTTTATATACCATTAACTCTACTATGTGTAGGCATAATTCTGCCTATATAGAGTTTATATTTTAGGTGCTATTAGACTTTGGTTTCACCTAAGACATATTTTACACAATAATTTGGAGACTATATAGACTTCCCTGGGTCATCATTCTAGTTTTTATGCCATTTTTATATAGGGAGGTCTATATTTTATTTTTAGACATGGTGATCTATATGTTTTACATGAATGCCTCTACTAAATTTAGGATTACTGTCTTCTGGATGGACTCACTCACGTGGGCATAAATTGCCCATTTGAATAATATGATAGTTGGTGCTTATCAAGTTTCCCAGAGACTAGGGGATCCTTGGAGCTAAGAGCATGAAGTATGTGGGAGCCCAGAACTTTTCACCGACCATCTCTACTTTTAACATTTGATACATAGATAATTCTCATGAGTGTTCTCTTTTATTTTTTTAAGTTTATTGATTTTGAGAGACAGAGAGAGAGAGCATGCACGTGCACAAGAGAGAAAAGGAGAGAGAATCCCAAGCAGATTCCACGCTGTCAGTACAGAGGCCAACACGGGGCTACATCTCACCAACTGTGAGATCATGACCTGAGCTGAAACCAAGAGCCGGCCGCTTAACCAACTGAGCCACCCAGGCTCTGTCACTTTTAACTGATCAAGAGCATGATTCCTTTTGGACTGGCAGAAGCCTTTGTACGTCATGCTCAGATATTTCTCATGATAATTCAGTTTAATCTTAAAATTTGGTAGACCTCATGCTGCTGTGAATAGTAAATGTAGAAAATGATAGGTGGAGGAAAAGGCATTGTTACTCTTACAGTCTTGCAAACAACTGGGTGAACAAACCCTCCCTTATCTTATTAATGGTTTTTTTCATAAAATGTAAGTCCTCTCTATTGGGTTTCTGGACTCAATTCCAATGTGTGTGTTAAGGGTGGGGCAGGTAGTTTTGTCACACCAACAAGCAATTCTCAGGGTGTCTGAGAATTCAACTCAGTTCGGACACTTCCTACCCAGAGGTAGTATCAGATTCCACAGGTAAGGGCTCAGTCCCACAGGACTGCCCTCCGCTCAGATTGCCCATTGCAATCCCAGGTTGCTACCTGTGCTTCTGACGGGCTGGTTAGGAATCAGAAGTTCCCACCACCCTCTCCTTGGGTTTAGTTAATGTGCTAGAGAGGCTCACAGAATGCAACAAAACATTTTACTTACTGGGTCACTGACTTATTAGAAAAGGATATAACTCAGGAACAGCCAGACGTAAGAGATGTACAAGGGAAAGGGGTATGGAGTTTCTGTGCCTTCTCTGGGTGCGCCACTCCCTAGTGCCCTAATACCCACCACCAACCTGGAAGATCTCAGAACCCTGTCCTCTTGGGTTTTTATAGGGGTTTTATTGCATAGTCATGATTGGTTAAATCGTGGGCTGTCAGTGATCAATTCAACCTCTACTTCCTGGAGGTCAGGGGATGGGATTGAAAATTCCAACTCTCTAATCACATGGTTTGTTCCCGGGGTGACTAGCCCTCTTCCTAAGGTTACCCAGGGGCTTCCAAAAGTTACCTCATTAGCATAACAAAAGACACCTTTATCACCCCCATAACTTAAATTCTAAGCGTTTGGGGAGCTCTGTGCCACAAACAAGGACAAAGACAAATATGTATTTCTTACTATAAATCATAATATCTCCATAATTTGGCAATGACTTAATAAAATTGAATAGCAATTCTTTGTTTTTTAATTGACAATGATTTATTTAGCATTTATTATGTATTAAATTCTTCACATATACTCTCTGTTTCGCCAAAGAAACCCTGTAAGCTAGAATGTTTTAATCTATTTCACAAATGTAAAATTTGGTGTTCAGGAAAGTTTGGACCCAGGAATAAACAAATGTAGGTCCTTTTGGCTCCAGACCAAAGACACCAACCACACAGCCTCTCACCGCACCCCTTCTGAAGGGAATTTTGGAATCTGTGCCCCCTCGTTCTATTGGAAAGAGATAAAGGCACATAGAGGTAAAGAGATTGCTCCAAAGCTAGTAAGTGAGAGACGTTGCGTTCAAATTTAGTTCCATCTGGCTCTAAATCCAAGACTTTTACCCACTCTCCCCATACCATGGCAGCCATTTTATTTAAGCCTGGGCACTGGAGGAAGAGCCATATTCTTTCTTGCCCAGCATCACCACTGGCCTTGTAAAACAGGAGCTTCTGTCTTCTCCCAAATATTGAATCAAGAACTTTTGCCTTTCTCTTTAGCTCTGATGTATTCCCCTCCATTCGAGAAATTGGAGGCTTTGAAAAGAGTCGCTTTGTGATTGTTTTTGGATCTCTTCTATAGGACCTGCCTACCTGCAGGCCAGACCCTCCTCTGCTGAGGCAAGCTGCCCAGCGCAGGCTGCAATTCTGTGAGGAAAATCCTGCGTGTCCCACTACTGTGTCTGTTGACTGGGTTGGTGAGTCTAATTTAGCAGGAAAGGAGAAGAAAGGTTTACTTTGTACACCATTCCAAGCTGTACTGCATCCTCTAAACTTGCTTTGTCAGTAACAAAGCTATTTTTTTATTCCTATTTTATTTTTGTATTTCGGTAAATTTGACATCCGTAGAGAGAAAGGCAATGTCAGCAGTAAAGTCAGGGCCACTCTTGGAAATGCCTCTGTGTCAATAGTATATAAAACCCATAGGAAACTAATTGTCAAAGCTCTTACTCTCCTCTTCCAGGTGTGCTGTGACTCTTAAACTCCCTCTAGACAGAAATTCTGGAGGGGCAGCTGGAACAAGGGGTGAATTATTTAGACCGTCCCAGAAAGTCCAGTGCTGATGACCAGTGGTTTCCTGTAAAAACTCTAACACTCATGAATTAATTTAACAAATACAGAAGTGCCAGCTGGGATCCAGAATTTATTGACTAAGGAACCATTCATTACCTCTAAAGCCTACTGGTTCTGGAATGGGCATCATGGCCTGGACCTTTACTTAAGGAACTGCAAGAGCAAAGCTGAGTAGGCAGGAAGCAAGTGTCAGGGACCCGAGGACACACCGGATCAATGCCGCCACTACTCATTTTAATTTCCGTGAAACGGTTGATTTCTTTCAAGCCCAAGATAATTCTTTGTGAGGCTCCTGAGCCTGAACGAATGTGCATGACCACTCCACTGCGCACATCCATCTGTCAAAAGAGAAGATGAGGAACAAGTGAAATTAGACCATGGCTCTCTGGTTTCCCCTAAAAGCTGCCAATGAATGAGAGCATCAGCTGCACCAGACTGGGCTAGCCGGGGCTCTCATCCTTAACTGAACACTCTACACCCAGGCAGTGAGGCACATCCTGTGAATAGGGATGACTCAGCCTCAACAGGTGTCTGATGGCTTTGCCAACCAACCGCCTGTTCCAATGGGCCGGAGCAGCGGCACATTCTTGGTGGCATGAGAAGGCTGTGATGAATAGCCGGCTTGTGTCTCCTCACAGAGGGCGGGGATTGGGTTGGGGCAGGTGTGAAGGGCAGACCCAAGTGCATCAATGCATATTCTCAATCCCTGTGAAATGCACTGCCAACTGGCACATCAGCAGACTTTGGGTTTCCGAAACACCCCTTGGTGGTTCTCGTCCTTGGAACCTCTGAGTCAACATCAACCATCAGTGGAACTGGTTATAATAATACCTTCCAAATATTCCAGGTTTTAAGTTTCCAAGACCCGGCATATTTATTACACGATAAACAACCTTTCATGTTACATAAGGGTCGGTGTTACGATGCACTGAGCTCAGAGAAATCAACTAAAGCTCAGAAGGAGAATTCTCAAAGTCCTGTGGTTCCTTCAGGAAGGAGCAGGGCACAGTCCAGGTCTCTAGATTCTCAGCGCTGTGTTTTTTCTAACACTCTGTATTGCTGAAACATACGTGACTCGCATTGAATTCCCAGAGACTCCTGGGAGAAGAGCTGAATTACAATTGTTCTGAAATAAACTAAGCTGGAGGACAGTAAGTTCATTTACTGGATTTTTTCTAATATTTATTTATTTATTTACTCATTCAGTAGATTTAAAGAAAGACAGGTAAGGATAATCCTGTACCCATGCAAATAGATTATTATCCTGGCTATTTATTATCCCTGGGCATTTTCCCAGCCAAAACTATGGAAATAACTTGATCCCATGGTACCGAGGTGATACTTATTGGAATGATCACATGATTTTTCCTCGACCCCAATTAGGAGTCTTTAATAAAGCATGACTATGTTTCTCATTCTCAGCTATAAAACTTTTTTTTTAATGTTTATTCATTTTTTGAGAGAGAGAGTGACAGAGAGTGAGAAGGGGAGGGGCAGAGAGAGAGGGAGACACAGAATCCGCAGCAGGCTCCAGGATCTGAGCTGTTAGCACAGAGCCCGACGTGGGGCTTGAACCCACGAACCATGAGATCATGAGCTGAAGTTGGCTGCTTAACCGACTGAGCCACCCAGGCACCCCTCAGCTATAAATCTCGATAGAAGGTCCAGGACTTCTGTGGTGTCTCCTTAATTGTCAAAGCCCAGAATTCTTTCTACTCTGCCAGCCTCCACTCTCATTTTTCCAACTTTTAGATCAAGCTTTTCCACTTTCTCTTCAAGCTCATGGCTCAGTTACAGCCAAAATAGTCACATGAATATTCACAAAATATCCTGAAGGAAGAAAGGGACAGAAAAGAACATACCTCTTTGCCTTACAAATACTTGGGTATTACCCATATAACTTCTTCCACCCAGTTGGGTAGCACTTAACATCACTACATCTATCTGTAGGGGGGACCTAGAAATTCCGTCTATAACTAGGAAACCATATTACCCAACTAACACTGGAGGTTTTATAACTGGGTTAGTCTTGGAGTTTGGGTTTTGGTAGACAACCAGCAGTGCCTGCCTCATGCAGTGTAGCTGCTCAGCATGTGTGAAACCAAATGGAAAAGATAACCCTGGAAAACATAAAAAGAAGAATGGATAATAAAAGGAATTTCAAAAGGAAGGAAGAATAAAGCTATTTTTAACCAAAAGATTTTACAGGCAAGGAAACTAAGATAAAAACAAGTTAAGTCAAGTGTCCAAGATCTTGCAGAAATGACATTGCAGAGCTAGGATCCACATCAGTGTCATCTGACTCCAAAACACTTGCTCTTAATTATTGCTTTATGTTGGCTTCCACATGATTACATAGAGCCTTTTCATAGAAACACTCAATACGATTCCTCTTCTATGGACCACTAGGGGTAAAGAAGCATGTTTATGCTCACACAGACAAGTGGCCAAAAGGAACCTTTGACCCAGTTCTTTCCATCATGACGTGGTGATACAGATTCATGTGTTAACAGCCTTAAAATCAATTTATAAAATAACAGCAATCATTAAGAAAGAGAAAGGGGAAAGGTCTGCACAGGGTCCTTCATTTGCCCTTCTCAAGGCAGCAACGGCTTTCTTCACCTTCATTGTATTTGAGCAGAGCTCAATGGGACGATCAATATGTTGCTGACATGCTTGAAGCAGATCAATTGTTTTTGACTTGATTGGTTATTCAATGATAGAACCATGAAGGGTTCATTTGATAGACCTTGTGAAACCGGCAGAAAGAGATTCCTGAGGACCACTAAGTACCCCAAGCATTATCCAAAGTGTGGTTGTCAATGATGCATGAGGAGAAATAGAAAAAAATAAGCTCTGGAGTAGATAAGGAAAGGAGTATGGGGAGTTTGGAAAGACAGCTTATAAGAAGAGCTTCACCTTGGGGCGCCTGGGTGGCGCAGTCGGTTAAGCGTCCGACTTCAGCCAGGTCACGATCTCGCGGTCCGTGAGTTCGAGCCCCGCGTCAGGCTCTGGGCTGATGGCTCGGAGCCTGGAGCCTGTTTCCGATTCTGTGTCTCCCTCTCTCTCTGCCCCTCCCCCGTTCATGCTCTGTCTCTCTCTGTCCCAAAAATAAATAAAAAAAAAAAAAAACAAAAAAAAAAAAAAAGAAGAGCTTCACCTTGACACCAAGTTGGCCGTTACATTTAAAATTGGCTTTGCCATACAGAGAAAGACAGATAACATATGTTTTCACTCTTATGTGGATCCTGAGAAACTTAACAGAAACCCATGGGGGAGGGGAAGGGGAAAAAAAAAAAAAGAGGTTAGAGTGGGAGAGAGGCAAAGCATAAGAGACTCTTAAAAACTGAGAACAAAGTGAGGGTTGATGGGGAGGAGAGAGGGGAGAGTGGGTGATGGGTACTGACGAGGGCACATTTTAGGATGAGCACTGGGTGTTGTATGGAAACCAATCTGACAATAAATTTCATATATTAATTAATTAATTAATTAATTAATTAAAATAAAATTGGCTTTGCTATTTGGGTACTGTAAACCCATGACCCCACAGCATCTTTCAACGAGCCATGTGTTCACGATTCCATCCATGTACGTGACTACAAGAGAGTTTGATTTCAGTGAACCTATGGCATTTTGCAAAATGATCCTCTTTTGGAAAGACAAAAGATAACAGCTACTACACTCACGGAGTGCCAATCACGAGTGTACTGCACTTTGTATAACACTTCCAAAACACTGTTCCATTCGATTGTCAGAGCAACCCTACGAAATAAATGTGATAATCCCCACTTTACAAAGAAGGGCATGGAGCTCCAGAGGTGTTCAATTTCACCCGACTTTTCACAAGTTAACACTGTAACTCAAGGAGTCTCCACGATAAAAGCGAAGTCTCTTTCTTGATATTTTGGGACCGATAATTTAGCATGGGAATGAAATAACATCGTTGAACCAGAGAGAGGAATAAACACTGTAGAATGAAGGGACATAAATACACAGAAAACACTCTGTACCTTCAAGATGTTTATTTGATGGAGACATTTTAACTTTTCGGCCTTTAAAAATTTATGTGTATGATTGTGTGGTACGCGGGTGCGGTAGTCTGTGACAGTGCATCATGGGAGACAGATGTTCAGCTAACCAACTGTTTCCAGACATGACGTTGGCACTGTAATTTCCATATTTTTAAGGTACGGATTCCAAATTAGCCTATCCCCGTTTGTTAGAGTGCTAACAAAAGTTTGTCTAGTCATACAAGCTAGCTTCCTGTCTCTTTCTTAGCACTATTGCTTTGTGCATATTAATTCACATAAGCAGGAACTATCAAACCCCTATTATATGCTAGGCTTGCCCTATGTAGATGAGGTTTGACCTCTGACTTCAAGGGGCTTGCGTTTGAACTATTCATGGTTGTTGCCATTTAAAATATCTATATCGAAAATGGGTGTTGAAATGTTAGTTTTACTTATTGTCTCTTACTCAAGCAGTCTGTATTCAACACAGACAATAATACAAAATAAAGATAAATGCAATGAAAACACATACACAGAGACACACACACTGAATCCTACCATACAAAGAACATCACTATTAGCTTATCAGAAATGTTAGCCTTCACATACATTTACTGAGTCCTTATTGGGTCTAAATCAGTTTTTCAGTTTTTCAACATCATCGCTACTATTATTTGGGGCCAGAAAATCCTTTGTTATGGGGTTGTCCTGCACCTCATAGGATGTTAAGCATCCTGGGGGTCAAAACCACCCCTATTTGAGAACCACTGGGTCAAAATACATTAAAGTACACCATTTCATCAGAACAACAACTATTATTTTTACCTCATTTTACAGCAAAGGAATCCGATGGTCAGAAAGGCTAAATGACCTGGGTTGGTCCCTGAAGCCATGAAAGGGAGCAGAGGTTTAAATACAGCTGTAACTGTCGTCAAATCTCCCACCCCCCCCACCCACCATCTCTCTTCTTGAGAAGAATAAAATAATAAAATGTACCACCATGAGACCTGCCTTTCTTAATGTCCAACAATATATCGTGTGCATCTTTCCATGTAGGTCAATAAAGATCCACATCGTTATTTTTAATAGTTATATGCTATTCCCATGTGGGGATGCCCATTATTAATCCAGCCAGCCCTTCATTGTTGGACATTCACGCTCCAGGAGGAGCATTCTTGTACATTGATCTGTGCATACCACATTTCTTTTAAATGTTTTATCGGTCAGAATTTCAGCAAGGAACTTATTATTCCAAACTTGACATTTCTGATTGGAAAAGGTGGAGAATTAACAGCCATGGATCGGGATTATCTCAGGAAAAGTGGTACGTATTCACAACCAAGTTTTAGTGGCTTTTCTGTACTTAGTGCATATTAGCAAAATGGTTTTCTCTGTTTAGATGTGTTTTTCTCTGCAAGGAGATCACAAAATTTTCCACAAATCCATCAGGATCGTCCCAGGAAATAGAACAATTGCTGCCCAAATAAGGAATATGGGGATCTAACCTGTAATTTTCAAGCTCCAGGCATAGAGTTGATCACAAAACTGAATACTTTTTCCTTACAGAAGTATCCAGAGATTTTCTGTCTGGAATTGAGTGATTTTAACTTTTTACTTAATGTTTATTTATTTTTGAGAGACGGAAAGACAGAGCATGAGCAGGGGAGGGCAGAGAGAGAGGGAGACACAGGATCCAGGTTCTGAGCTGTCAGCACAGGCCTGATGTGGAGCCCAAACTCGCAAACCATGAGATCGTGACCTGAGCCGAAGTCAGAGGCTTAACCAACTGAGCCACCCAGGTACCCCTGGCATTGAGTGATCTTACATATT
Organism: Panthera onca; assembly: GCF_046562875.1. Taxonomy (NCBI): domain Eukaryota; kingdom Metazoa; phylum Chordata; class Mammalia; order Carnivora; family Felidae; genus Panthera; species Panthera onca. The sequence continues at coordinate 71,258,269 of NC_138356.1, forward strand.
CTATTTACTTTTTAAAATTTCCCCTGGTTTATTAGAATGCATAACTATATCTCTATTTTTATTTTATTTTTTTTTAATGTTTATTTATTTTTGAGAGAGAGAGAGAGAGTGTGTGTGTGTGTGTGTGTGTGTGTGTGTGTGCAAGTGGGGGAAGGGCAGAGGGAGATGGGGACAGAGGATCTGAAGTGGACTCTGCACTGGGAGCAGCGAGTCAGATGCAGGGCTTGAACTCACGAACCCTGAGATCATGACCTAAACTGAGGTCGGATATTCAACCGACTGAGCCACCCGGACGCTCCTATATTTCTATTTTTAATAGTAATTCATTCTATTCAGTAATCATTGACTATTCTGTCCCAGGCAGCAGGCCAGAGTCTGAAGATACAAATACGCCCAAAGTTTACCAGGTCTGAGTGGTATGTATGTATATATGATACCGACTTCTAAAACAGAAAACAGTAAGTTTTCCTGTTCTTATACCAGTGTCTTCACACAGAACCTCAGTCTGTTCTCCTCTGATCTTACACACCTCCCTTGTCCTTGTACCCATTCTTCCTGCTGCACGGGATGACCTACTTCTCCATGCTACCCCCACCATCATTCACGTGGGAGGCCACGTCTCCTCATTCAAAATCCAGGTTGAACGTCTCCTATTTTTTTGGAGCTTCCGTGTCCCCTTAAGCACTTCTGTTCCGTGCCCCTATCTGGGCAATGCCTCCCTCCATTAAGGCCCTTACATCCCCCTTTTCCAATTATTTGCTTACCGTCTATCTTCCAGACAGAGATACTTGTTCCTTTAGGTGCAGGCGCAATAATTGTCATCTCTGTGTCCCAAGAGCCTAGCAGGGTGTCTAGCACATGATAGGCACTCGGTGAATTCTTACGGGTTAAATGGAGGGAGAGGAGAAAGGCAAGGTGTAGTATGTATTCTTGGCCTTGCTGAAATTTCCCCGGAGGGCAGATAGGATAATCCATCGAGGAATGGGAGGGCCAGTACTAAGAGAACTCATCTGATAGTTGGGCTGCCCTGGTTTTCTCCCAGGAGGAATTAAATCATAACACCCCAGATGCATGCAGAGATTGATACTATCCATCCAACGACACGGCCAAGGAAATTATAGGTTACTGTGAGACCTCAGGACGGTCTCCCTGCTGGTCATCAAACAAGATCTAGATAGTGTTGGATTTCCAGCAGGATTTCTTTGGATAATATGTGAAAGCCAAGATGCCTCACGTGGTTGAGGGAAGGAACAAATAGAAAGCAGGTAAACAGATGTCGATCAAAGCGCAACCTTCACATTGCGTGGCAATCATCTTACTCGGCTGTCTTGTCTACAAGTGTGTAAAAAGCTTGAGGGTTGGAACCGTGCGATCCGTTCATCTTTTTAACCTCAGCGTTCTTCCTAGGGCCTCGTATACAGTGAGTCCCCATTTAATGGTCCTTGAGTTGCAGAACAGGTTTATTCCCCCCCCCCAAATTTTCAGCAAGCACATAGGGACCGGAGCAAAAATTTCCTTGGGTACTCTAGGTGTTTTCAAGAGAGAAGAGTCTTTCCTGAAGTCACCTTAGATTTCTGAACAGTAACCTGATTCCAGTGGTAAGCTGGAGCTAGCTGGCTTGTGTCAGCTTGTGAGAGCCAACGGTTAACTACCAAGAAACGTCGGGAGCCGGTTGTTAATATCTGGGTAGCTTCAAACTGACCGTGGAGGGAGAATTTATGCCCCAGCAACTGGCAAGCACTACAAATCAGAGGTTTCTCACCACCACCTGCCCCCAGAGAGCCAGTTTCCCACCACACCATGGCCGACATCTAAGCCCCACACTTCAGATTTAGTTTTCAAACAATCCTCCTCTGGTTGCAGATCCCCAGTAGCTGCAGCTAAAGAGAGCTGATGTAGGTAATGACCAACAGTTCAGGGAAAGAGAGAAGAAGGAAATGTATTGCGCTTCATACAGTGCCCTTAAATGGCACCTATGCAATTCAGGAGGTACTGGTAAAGAGCACAGCTTTGGAACTAAGAATCTCTTTTTAGGACAAGGGATTTATTAGCTCTAAGCCCCAGTTTCCAACCCGTAAGTGGGACTCAGTGACTAACTACTTCCAATGGCTGGCTATGAGTCTGAAACACGATAATGTACACACTAAGAAAATATCAGCCACTTCTTGAACATATACCACGTGAACGTACACGAACGGATGTTGTTTCACGGCCATAATTCCTTATCTGAAGCCCATAGGGCCCGAATTACTTTGAATTCAGATATTTTGGATTTTTAGGAAGATGATACAGTTCAAATAGTGCGTGCGTGCGTGTGTGTGCGTGTGTGTGCGTGTGTGAAATACCCCAGAGATATCAGAGGGATCTAAGGCAGCTCTCTGTAACCAAATACATTCGTTTTTCTACAGCGAAATTCATGAAGATTCACTCTAAATGAGAGTAAGAAATATTATAAATAGGCTCAAGTTAATTCAGGTCAGATTTAGTCATCAAACGAGTGTGCATCGAATTACAAAAATATTTTCAGTTTCCAGAGCCATTTGGATTTTGCATTATGATTGGGGATTTGGGCCTCTATTATTGATATTGTTGTTAGTTGGCCATGCCCAGTGGAATGATTTCATAGCCAATATTTTCTGGGGAATTCTGACTTCAAAGAGCCAAATACATCTTTTCCTTAAACCATCAATATGGTCCAGAAACTTCAGCTTTGCCTCTCATCCTGGCTTTCAGATCACGAATGGATATAAATATTCTTTGTGTGATTCATAAACGAAGACAGTCGCTCTCGGTAGAAATCACCTTGATCTCTGAAGGAACTGCTGGTATAAAATATGCTGCCAGCCTTTGCTTTGGGGTATTTGGAAAAGCTGTCGTCAGCCCTAAACTCGCTCCTGAAAAATTCCCCTTCCCTTTTAGATATTCCCTCTTCAAAGAACAAATTTTTACAATATGGGCTTCCCCCATGCCCTCTGAGTTATAAAAATATGGGTCTGCATTTATATTTCAATTCTTCCAAAAGTAGAGGTGGCTTTTTTTTTTTTTGCTACTTGTTTTGTTGAGAGAATGTTGCATTGTTAGTTATGAACCTAAGTAAACAATCCTCTCTTTCTGCTGAAGAGGCAGCAGCCCAGATTTCCATGTTCTGACTCTACAAGGCATGACATTCTGTTTTATGGTTTCTTAACAGGATAATGGCTTGGACATTTCTAGAGTGGATATGATTATATTTGTTGATTGGGTTTGTTAAAAATGCACTCACATTTGGCCTTTGCTAACATGAACATTAAATACATCACAGACATTAATGATCCCAGATAGTCTGCCCATTAGGACATTAAGAGGCAGATCTGATTAAAGAGACGCGTACTCTGTACTTTACAGGCAAAATCACTCATACTTCCTTGGATTAACTGAATGTTAAGGACCACAGATATGAGGCTCTTCTGGGCACACAGCTCTTCTTCCTAGTTCTCTAGACTGATAACAAGAACAGGGGCAACGACACTAAGAATTAAGTATCTAACCATTATTACTACGAGGATTTATCCTGCTCCCTGTTGATATTCCGGGCATTTTGCTAAGAAGGAACACAGCTGGAGAATCACACAATCACGCTTAGAAATCCCAGCTCGGATAAAAAATTCAGTCATATATGTCAGACTGTATTTCAATTTCCTAATATGTAAAATAAAATAATTCAAGAGGCGCCTGGGTGGCTCAGTCCATTGAGCCTCTGACTCTTGATTTCAGCTCAGGTCGTGATCTCACAGTTCATGGGTTTGAGCCCTGAGTCAGGCTCTGCACTGACAGCGTGGAGCCTGCTTGGGATTCTCTCTCTCTCTCTCTCTCTCTCTCTCTCTCTCTCTCTCGCCTGCTCTCTGCCCCTCCCCTGCTGTCACTCTGTCTTTCTGAAAATAAACTTTAAAATAACAATAATAATAAAGTAAAATAATTCAACCTTTCAAAAAATATAAGAACATATTTACTATGTACTTAATACATATGTACTTAAAACATGTAACATATTTACTATGTACTTAATAATACATATACATATGAACACATATACATTGATATTGATCTATATAAGTGAAATCCCTACAGCACAGTATCTCACTTACTATTCTCATATTCCAACATGATGTCTTTTTTTTAATGTTTATTTATTATTTCGAGAGAGAGAGACAGAATGCAAGTGGGGGGCGGGGCGAGAAAGAAGGAGACACAGAATCTGAAGCAGGCTCCAGGCTCTGAGCTGTCAGCACAGAGCCCAGCACGGGGCTCGAACACACAAACCGCGAGATCACGACCTGAGCCAAAGTTGGATGCTTAACCGACTGAGCCACTCAGCCTCCCCTTTGACGTCCTTTTTTTAATATGAACTTTCAGTTTTAGAATGCTTTTAGATTTATAGAAAACTTACAAAAATGTTATGAAGTTTCCCATATACCCCTCATCCAGTTTTCCCCATTTTTACAACTTACTGTGATATGTTTGTCAACGCTGGGAAAACAACACTGGTACAGTAATCTTACCAAACTCTAGACTTTATTGGAATTTCACCAGTTTTTCCTTTTTTTTTTAAGTAGGCTCTATGCCCAATGTGGGGCTTGAACTCATGACCCCAAGATCAAGAGTTGCCTGCTCTATTAAGTGGTCACCCTCACCAGTTTTTCCTTTAATGTCACCTTTGTGTTCCAGAATCCAATTCAGGACACCATAATAACATTTAGTTATCAAATCTCCCAATTCTTTTAGTTTTTGGGAGTCTCTCCATGTTTCCTGTTTTTTATGATCTTGTCAATTTTGAGTATCTCCTTTCTGTTTGAGAGGCAGTATGTCACAGTTGTCACGGAGAACTTGAAGTCAGACTAAGACATCCATTATGATTCTACCACTTACTACTCATGTGACCAAGGAAAAGCCCTCCCGGCCTCAATTCGAAATGGGAATAATACCACCTGCCTCACAGGGCTGTGTTAAGGATATAAAATTCTAAATGTATTGGCAAATACATTGGCAAATACATGGTTCTCCAAAGAAACAGCCAACAGATGTGTGTGTGTGTGTGTGTGTGTGTGTGTGTGCGCGCGCGCGCGTGTGTGTGTGTGTTATAAGGAATTGGCTCACATGATTATGGAGTCTGGCCTGTCCCAAGATCTGCAGGGTGAGTTGGCAACATGGAGACCCAGGAGCGCTGATGGTGAGTTTCTTTCTGAAGGTCAGCACTTTCAAGACCCAGGAAGAGCCAATGTTTCAGTTTGAATACTGGAAGCATGGAAAAAAGCCAATGTCCTAGTTCAAAGACAATCAGGCAAGGAAAATCCCCTCTAACTCAGGAGAGGGTCACCCTTTTGCTTCATTCAAGCCTTCAACTTGGATGATGCCCACCCACATTAGGGAGGACAATCCACTTTATTTGGTCTGCTGATTGAAAAGTTAAGCTCAGCCCAAAACACCCTCACAGAAAAATAACAGAATGATGGTTGACCAAATATCTGGATACCTCAAAGCCCCCTCAAGTTGACACATAAAATTAACCATCCTAGTAAGTAATATGCCCCATACCCACAGGGCTTCTCAGAAACAGTAGCTATGATTATTCTTACGCTACGATGACTGTCAGAAGACGCTTGAGGCTTTTGTTTCCCCTTATAAATCTCCAGTCACAGGACTGAAACAAGGCCTTGGATGCTGCTGAGCCGGCTGTTGTTTTCAAAATGAGCTTAAAGCAATAAAAACTACCTTATATTTATTTGGTGCTTACTATTTGCCAGGTACCATTTTAAGCACGATGAGGTGATTTAATCCTCGGGGAAACGATTATGAGCAGGCACTATTATTATCTCATTTTGCACGTGGAAAAACCACGGTTCAGAAAAGTAATGATACCATTTTAGTTGTGCATGAAAGACCGCTGACTTTTATTGAGTGCTTTCTACAGAGGAGACATTATCCTGAACACGTGAAGTGGATTATGTCATGGAATCTTCACAACAGATTTATTTCATATAAAGTCTTATTAATGAACCCATTGTATAGATTAGATACTTACATCTTACAAGACATTTTGTCTGAGATCATAGACTTCAAAGAGAGATGCTTGGATTACAGGTTGAGTCTGACTTTGGGACTTTTGCCATTGGCCTTTGTACTACTCAGCCTTCTCCATGTTTGCTAAGAGAATGGGTGGAAGAAAGTACAAAGATACCGGAGCCAGGAGATTGGAATTCTCAGATATGGTATTAATGTCCTGGGATACCTTGAATAAGTCACTTCTCTCCTGGTCTCAATTTCGTCTCGGTAAAAGGAGGAGGGTTAGGGCCAGACGTTCTGGTTGCATCTCTCCCTGCTTCCCAAAGGAAGTGGTATAGTATAATGGAAGGACTATGGAGTTTGGGGTCCAACAGACCTGGACATGAGCATCCCAGAATGCCCCTTCCTACCCCCCTCTTATAAGTTCTACAGTCTTAAGTAGTTTGTTTAATTGGCCTATTCTCACTCATTTATCCAAAACTATAAATTAGGCATCTATTTTGTGCTAGAGATAATATTTCGCTAGGATGAACGAATAGATCACATCCATGTCTTCATGGATTTTATTATCTAGTGGAAGAAAAAGAGAAATGCTCACTTTTGCCTTCTGGGGGAAAAAAAAAACCCAGCTGAGGCCACTGATACTTAGAGCACACAGTCACTTAACAAGGGTCAAAGACAACGCACACCCAAAGCGCATTGCCTCTGCCTAGCAGTAACGGTGCATTTTGCATAATGGTTGAATGAGGTTTCGGTGCACATTGTGCGGGGAAATGCTTGAAATTTGTTTCTCAGTTGTTGCTTTCTGTTGCGAGCCAGGAGAGGTTTCTTTCCACCCCTTGGTATTCACATGGGTGGATCCCATGACTGAATTGATTTTATTTTCACAGGATAATTGCCCGAGGCCCGGATGGACCCAGGGGTTGAGACAAAGATGTGTGTTAGATTCTGCAGGTCAGGGATCTCTGTGCCACTTTCTCAAGGGCCTTGTGAAGAAGTGGATAATTGGAGCCAAAGAAGGCAGGAAACGCTTCATGCAAGGGCTGGTGCTGGGAGGGCGGTGAACGGCCGAGTTGTGGTTCAATTTCCCAGAGGGCTTGAGAGGCAAATGAGCAGGATGAACAGATGAAAAGCTGACCTTCACCACCCACTTCCTGGAGGATCTCAGGCGAATCACTGCTTTCGTGACCTTCCTTTTCCTCATCTGTAAAAACCACCCTCTTGGTGCACTTTGAGAACAGGGTGCTCACCTTTATGGCAGCACCTAGCATTTTATGTTAGATTCATTGTTTCCAGTTGGGTCACTTCTGTCCCCTATCCGTAGTCTCTGCCCTCGTCCAACTTTTGTCACCCCCGGCTTGAATCACATCAAAACACTTCTACACTAAGGCAATTTTTCCACCTTTGTGCCCTCTCTGATCTATTCTCTTTACTGTGGATGAGTTATCATCTCAGATTGCAAATACGATCACCTACTCCCTCACTTGCCATACTTAAGAGGCTTCCCACCATTCCTGAGATAGCTAATGACAGTCTTAGTACAGCTTCTAAGAATTTTCCAGGCTTATCTCACTCTACTCTCTTCTTACCCCCTGACCTCCAGCCACACCGGCCTCCTCTCATTTCCTCCTGACTCCACAGCCCTTACCCTGTGTGTCCCCTCTTCCTGGAACACCTTTCCCGACCTTCATCTTGGCTAGTTGCCTTTAACTCATTCTTTATGTCTTAGTTCAAATGTTACTCCCTATAGACTTAGCCTCATGCCTAAGACTAAGTGCAGGTCCCTGTTTCCTTCATAGATTTACCATGGTTTGTCATTTAGAGGTGTATTCTTTTGCGTTAATAGTCTAGAATGTGTGTCTCACCCATTTGACCATGAGCTCCATGAACATAGGGAGTCCACATTTTATTCTTTTACCCTTGTAATCCTGCACAGTGCCTGTTACATAGCATGTCAAATGAATATTTGTTGAAGGAAGAAGTGAATGAAGAAATGAGCAGATTTATCTGTCCTCCGTCTTGGAGACTGGGGTCCAGGCCTTCATTATTATGGGCCTAGCGCTTAGTAAAGTGCTTGGAATGAACAGGAAGTTTTCTACTAGCATGTGTTGAAAGGAGACACCTCATGAACAGTCACACTGGATGATTTGACAGTCTCACTCCAACAATACATTTCTGTGACCCTGAGTCTGTGGATCTCCACCCCCGTCAATGACAGCAAGTTGGCTGTGTCATGTCATACCTTTGCAGCATCTACTCATAATTAAACCAAAACCCAAAACTCTGGACAAAGCCTTTTTATTTTCAATAGAGTTTAAGATGTTTTATGGATCCAAACTATGTCCATTACATTTGCCACCATTTGACTTTCCCGTTACTCAAAGACATATGTCTGCTGACTTCAGCGGGGACCCTAGTGCTCCCTGGGCCACTGGGGTGACAGCCAGTGGTTGGATAATCTAAGGAAAATGGGGACAGAGGGAGTACAAAATGTTAATTAAAATAAAGCTCATGCAAAGGGAAGTAGGGTCTCACACAGGAGAATAACAGCAAACTAGAGGTTTTGGCTCAGGGTATTTTATAGGCTGTGTGCTCCTGTGTTATCTTAAGGGCACCCAGAGAGAGGCCCTCCAGAAAGAGCCTGGTGAGCCCTTGCATGGAGAAGCCAAGCCCTCAGACTTCTGACTTAATGCCCCTTCTCTTCTAAAGCACCAGACTGGGGAAGAGCGGTCTTTAGAAATAAAACTGCCCTGTGGAAGACCGGAGAGAATTCAGGAGTCCTGAGGATAAAAGTTTAAAGAGAATACCTCTCCGTTTGGTGGATAATCTGAAAATCAAGGCAGCCTTTTAGTTTTCACTGAAGTCAACCCCTGGCCAAAGTCTCTGCATAATTAATATAATGTTTGCATGGCTGTTCGAAGATTCTAGCGGGACTCTCCCGTTTATTGTCCTCAGTAAATTCCACAACACCGTGACGCTGAGATGACTGTCCCCATCTCATGCAACAGGAAACTGGGATAAGGGGACGCCGCCAGAGTCACTGCTACCAAGTGGAGGAGATGGGACCTGGTTCTAGAACCCGCCAATGCCAGAGTGAAAGCCTGTGTTTTGTTTTGTTTACTTTTCTCCCCTATGATTTTCCGCTGCCTGGCCTAGGGGCACCCCTTTGGTGTGATCCTGTGACCGAATCAAATGGGCTCAGAAGCCTGATCGTTCTTTCAAAGACCTCGAATTGTGCTCTGAAGTTGGAGGAAATGAGAATAACATTCATACATGAATGGAGATCTGAGGAATTAGTGGATGTCAAGACTCACTTCTGTAGAGCAACGCTGATCGGGTGGCTCTTTCGCATGGTTCCTGCCCCTGTCTTCCTTCAGGTCTCCAGTGTGCGGTATCGGGACGACTTCAGAAGCCCCCTAACAGGCATCCCTGCCCCAGGTTTTGCCTCCCCTGTCTCCCACAACCCACCAGGGTCCTGCCGGGGCCACAGTGGCATTTCTAAAAGATAAATTGGGGGGTCACATAGTTTTCCTGCTCAAAATTCTTTGATGGTTTCCCATTACTCCAGGACAAAGGACAAACTCCTCAGCGGAACAGTTACAGCCATTCATAGCCGACCCATCTTGGCATTACTTTTTCATTTACCAACCTCACTTTTACAGAGAGCCTTCGGGGTGAGCGTGCGGTTCTGGGGAAATGCACATGAGTAGGTCCGGTGTTCCGGAACTGCCCAGTCTGGGAAGGGGTGTCGCATATTCTGGATTTTATACTCTGGCCACCGTGAGGTTCTTCCTGTCTTCTGGAATACCTCCTCCTTTCGAAAGCTCTGAGCGTGTTCGTACTACTCCCATTCTCTAGAGAGTGTCTAGCCCAGAACCCCTCACACAGAGCTCTCCGACCACCAATTTTCCGCCTAGCAAATCCATCCTATAAGGAGATTCAAGTTGTTACCTTCTCTACTCTGCCAACTGTTCACAACCTGCAAGACTTTTTGTTCATCTTTCTTTACCTGAATTAGAGCACACGTCGTTTCACGTCATCATTACTTATGTGAGCTGTTATGTCCCCAAAGTTGCTGTGACTACCTTGAGAGCAGGGACCCCACTTTCTCTATTCTCAGTGCCTAACACAGAGTGAGGCACCAGACGCAAGGTGCTGAGCTCCTTAGTAACACCATTTGCCCGGCTTCTTGCCTCTTGAATGAAGCATTGTTGTGGCTGCTCTGGCTGCAACCATTCCCCCCTCCCCTCTCCCCCCAGATTTCCCTCCAGCCTCCCCCTACATGTCTGACACTTGGGTTTACGTTCCAGAACAATCTGTGGCCATCTGTCCTTCCTCATTCTTCAGAGGCGATCTTTCCATGGAAAGGTTGCTTTGCTCTGGGTAGCATCCGCTAGCATTTAGCCCACTGCCAGGCCCACAGAGAGATCTCAGGAGCAGCTGTTGCTTTTGGAAGATGATGGAGATTTGCTAAAATTTCTAGGAGCACATAACTACCACCCTTCACTAGATGGATAGATAGATAGATAAAATACGTGTATATATTACTATGTGTAACATGTATATATAATGTAAGGTATATTATATATATATTACTCATATATGTATATATACTACTATATATAATGTGATGTAGAAATATTCAATATATGTAATATTACTCATATATAACACATGTGTATATTACAAGTATGTATATTATAAATATAGCTATCTCTTGATTTTTCAGCTTATCACAATTACAAAAAGAAAGCCATTCTTCCTGATTTTTATCAGTAAACTGCAGTAACCTGAAGACTTCTTGGGGAAGGGGCCATGTTTGGGCATATTTCTATTTTTAGCCTCTTGCAGACACCTTGTGTACGTCACTGCTCAATGAATGTATTGTAAGAATGGGTAAATGACCACGATGTGCACCATCTGTTGAACTTATACCACATGGGCAGTAACTTTCCCGCTTTGCATCTATGTGGTTTCGTTTAATCTGTGATATAACCTCGTGAAGTAGTTATTACATTCACTCTGCAGATGAGGAAGCTAGGCTCAGGAAGCCTAAGTAAATCAGCCACGGTCACGGGTCTTGTAAGGAGCACAGTGTAATTCCAAAATAGAGCCAGCAGCGGCAAATTTCCGTGCTCTTAACCTCTATGCTGTGCTTGAAGGAAGTACCTTCACTCGTGAAAATAGAGCCACTGGGTAGAATGCAGGGCGCTTTGCTTTCCTCTGTGAAGAGAGACAATAGGTCTGTGCCACTTCCCCAGGAAGGGTCCAGACTCCGCTTCCCTATTCTATCATCTGTCACCAACTAATGCAAGCGGGGGGATCAAATGACCCAGTTTGTACGGGACTGGAGGGTTTCCTGGAATGTGGGGGTTGCAGGGCTAAAGTCAAGACCAAGTTCACCCTAAATTCAGGGCTAACATGAGAGCATACAAATACTCAAGAAAAAATTCCTTTGGTCACTTGCTTTATACCAAAGAGTGTGCCTAGCACGTAGTGTGTGTGTGCGTGCACACGTGCGTATACGTGCACCATATACTACTGCTGGGAGGAAATGGGGCCTATTTTCTTGTACCATTTATTCAAACTCCGAAACAGAAGCTGGGCCGGACCAGAACGGAAGGAGCCTCCTTTCTAAGCTGAAGTTTACGATACTTACCTTCACACTTTGTAGGTTAGGGAAACCACAAACAAGACATAGGCGCATTCTCCAACGCACTGCCCAGAATCACCCACAGTCTCACCTCTCCCAAACCGGACACATTTCCCACAGACTCAGCCTTGATTCAGGCCCTGCCAGAAATACAAGCAAATAAATACTCACGTAGTCACCCCGCCGTGACTCACACATATTCATTCACCATACGTAATCGCACACCCAAGTTTACGTAGGTCCGCGCCCGTTATTGCAAACTTGCACACAAATATGCCGACCGCAAAAGTGGCGTAGACGCATTCCAGATACCTTTTCAAGGGAGACGTTACCTGTATATGGACGTAATGCAATGTATCGTTCACGTTCACACAAAAGAGCGAATGCAAAGCAAGATATATCACCGCAGAGACATTCATGGGTATACGCGCCTCCACCCTCAGAACGTGCAAGGGCACACAGCTGGTATTTTACCCACTACGTTAGCTTTACCTACAGACACATATTCACAGATGCTGACGTATTTTTCCCTAATCCACGTATTCTGTCACCCTCAGAGGTATACACGGATTCGCCTATATGCATAAGCACATGTGTCTATTACCCCTTTCTCTCTTTTACCCACACACGTACAATATACCCTGGGCAGTTGCTTGACTTGTTCTCTGGGACAAAGCGGGGCACAAGGACAAACTTTAAGAAAGAAATATAGATCGACAGAAAATAGACAGATGCAGCAGGCTCACACCTATAAAGGCGTACATATATTTTAACTGTCTCTTACATCTGACCATGCACATTTTCTGTCTATGCATCCCCAGTTAGATACACATCTCCAGGATCCACAAAGACAAAGAATCCCGGGCCGGACAATTCTTCCTAATCTCCGCATTGCCCCCAATACCGAATAGAGCCGGCATGTTCCGCTGATTCTTTGTGTTATCTTCAAGGAAAACGGGGGGTGGGGTGGGGTATGCCTAGGCCAGTTGCACATGATCTGTGTAAAGCCCCACTGCCAGCGAGACCCCCAGAATCAGCAAGGTTCGAGAGGAAACCGACCATAGAGGAATGTTTTTCTACTTAGCCAAAAAGATCCGGCTCCTTTGAACACAGACTTTCTGCTCAGGCTCCTAATGCAGTCCACATTTGGCCATTAAATCCTAATTGGAGGCCTGCTGGGGAAGGTATGGGGGCCCAGGCTGCCAGCATTTCCTGGGTCACATCCCTGCAAGACCCGGCCTGACCCTGCGCCCTTGTATGACCTGCCCTTTTGAACTCTTAATCCTGCTACTGGCCACAAAGAATTAGGAGCTCAATTTACTCCTGAAACCACAGGCACATCCCCTTCGGTCTTCCTCTTCTCGTCTGGCATCTCTTCTCCCCATCCCCACCCACCGCCACACACATATACACGCTTTATTTTTCTTTCCTCTCCTCCTCCTGGGTGAGGAGGCAGGATGTCCTGTGGGGTCTTAATTGAAAGGCTCCAAAAAGCCTGAGACTTTTATGATGAAACAATTGTCCTTGGTAAATGTCAGGCTTGTATTTGATGATATTTATGACCTTTTTTCCATTAGCCTGTCATTTTCCTGAGAAATTATGACCCTGGCCCTGTCAGCCTAACCAGGCCAGTTTTATATATAGTAAGTGGTGCACAGATGAGAAGAATCTCACCCTCCTCAGCCCAAATGACTCTCTGTCACGTCAGATTCAGGGCATATCTCACCAGGTACCAAGAAGCAACCGGAGAGATAAGATAAGGCCGAAATAGCCTTGAAATGATCACTTTGGAGGGTCCGGGTGATCTTGGAGTGAGAGCTAGCCTTGACTCTGCTGCTTGCTGGCTGTACTAACTTGCACAAGCCATTGAGCATCTTGGGTCTTCAGTATTTTCATCCAGAAAGTGGTGATAATAATGTTGGCCCTGTCAAGGAGTTGCCATCAAGATCAAATTTAAAAAAGTTACAGGGAAAAGGGCTTTGTACAATTGGAAAACTAATCAGATATCATTAATATTATTGAAATAAGAAAGGGATTCTCCATTCATCAATGGGAACTTCAAGCTGGACTAAGAAATAGAATAATTGTCTTGAAATCTGAGGAAAATCACTAATCATGGCCAATGGCTACAATATACAGGAAGATAAATTTGGGTTCTAGCTAAGGAGTAATTTCTCAAGGATTGGAACTGTCAGAGGATGAAATGGAATGCTTTGGAGGCATTGCATTCCACATTCTTGGGGATATTTACCTATTGCCTCCTGATGTCAGTCTCTGCCTTGATTCTCCTGTAGACCAGTCTTCTCCAGTGACGGAGCCAACTTAAAGAAGGGTGGGACATAAATCGATAGCACCCAATCTCCTTGTCTAGAAGGGTCTGGGCTTTAAGCACAAGTCTAGACCTGAACCCTAGAGTCTCCGTCATGACTGCTGGCATGGCTCATCCTAAAGAAGATACGGTAAAGAACATGGGTGCTGGCATCAGAATCATGATTTCAGATCCTTACTAGCTTTAAGGCATTGAACAATTTAATGAAATTCTCTGAGCCTCAGTGGCCCTATCTTTAAAATGGGACCAATGATAACATCCACCTTATAAGATCACTGTGGGATTAAATGAAATAATCTACTTAATGTACGTGGCCCAGTTTCTGGCACACAGAAAACTTTGGGTAATGTTAGCTTTGGTCATTAAATGATGACAGGACCGATGGTGAAGTCAATGTTGGTGATCCAAAGTTGGATTTTCTTTAACATGGAACTTTCTGTAATAGACCCAGGAGCCAGTGTTCCATGGAAAGACCTCCGTTTGAGCCTGTTGCCAACAGGCAGGACACAATGAAGAAGAAATTAGAGGCTGCTACACGAAAATAACTAATTGGAAGAAGGGGATCTCATGTTAGGCTGAGTCAAGAACACAGCTTTGACAAAGTGGCATGTAAGGTCAACTCGACAGGACAAATCGAAGTCACCCAGGTGTGGAGCGGAGGAAAGAGCATTCAGGTAGAGAAAAGTACATGGGCAAAGGTCCTGGGACACGAAAACATTTGGTCAGTTGAAGTAACTGGAAAAAGACTAATGTGTCTGGAGCATGCTCGGTGGCACAAGGTGAGTTTGGTCAAAGGACAGGCTCTGCAGAGCCCTGAACACCAGGGCATGGAGTAGCTATCAGCAGAAAATCCCAACAGGAGAGCAGTACGGTCAGACTTATGCAGGTCACATGCTGGGAGGTCACAGGGCAGGATTTAAACAGCAACATCCCGGGGCACCTGGGTGGTTCGGTTCATTGAGCGTTCAACTCTTAATATCAGCTCAGCTCACGATTTCACGGTTTGTGAGCTCGAGCCCCACATGGGGCTTTGCCCTGATGGTGTGGAGCCTGCTTGGGATTCTCTCTCTCTCTCCCCCTCTCTCTCTCTCTGTGTCCAGTCTCTCTCTGTCTCAAAATCAATACACTTAAAAAAATGTTTTTTAGACAGCGACATCTTACCGCAGCCTCATAGTGCTTCTGGTAGCCCTTGGCTGAATTCATGAAGGAGGGGAAGGCTGCGTAGTCATGGTTGCTGCCGCGTTTCAAGCACAATCAATCAGTAGAGAACTCCAAAGTCACATGGGGACACTGGTGCTCCACAGAGGCTTTGCCCCGGCACTAGAGTCTACACGTTCTGATTCTTATCTTTTTTTTTTTAATTTTTTTTAACGTTTTATTTATTTTTGAGACAGGGAGAGACAGGGCATGAACAAGGGAGGGTCAGAGAGAGAGGGAGACGCAGAATCTGAAACAGGCTCCAGGCTCTGAGCTGTCAGCACAGAGCCCGACGCGGGGCTTGAACTCACGGACCGCGAGATCGTGACCTGAGCTGAAGTCGGATGCTTAACCGACTGAGCCACCCAGGCATCCTTATTCTTATCTTATATAGTATTACATTCCCAGAGCCTAGAAATAATGTACGACACATAATAAGTACACGATAAAATTTTTCAAATTAAATGAATCAGACCCGAGGACAGCCCGAGCCAACATCACCAGCAGGTGGCTCCTTCAGCTCTGGAATCTAGGAGGACACGCCTCTAACACACTGGTCTGAGGGGCAACCGGGGTGGCTCAGTCGGTTAAGCGCCTTACTTTGGCTCAGGTCACGATCTCACAGTTCGTGGGTCCGAGCCCCGCGTTGGGCTCTGTGCTGACAGCTCGGAGCCCTGTGCCTGCTTCGGATTCTGGGTCCCCCTCTCTCTCTGCCCCTCCCTCACTTGTGCTCTGTCTCTCTCTCTCTCTTTCCAAACAAACAAACAAAACAACAACAACACAACACTGCAAAATATAAAACACTGGTCCTCCTATCGTACTAGTCCACACGCAGCCAAGGTGTTCTCAGGTCCCTACCATCCCTCTCAGGCATAGTCCCGGCTGCCCATTTTTGGGAACTCTAGGTCACAAGCCAACACTCTCCTAAATAATTTTTTGTAGGCTCACCAGGTATTTGACCCGCCTTTTTCGTGGACCAGCAGATGGGAGAAGTGTAGGGAGTATGAGGTTACATTTTTGGCTTCTCTCAGTTTTCCCATAATATTTTAAATGGAGTGAAATGATGTTAAGAAATTAAATTCAATTTCCAGCATCATACCTACGTGAATACTTTTTGCAATGTGATAAAAAGGACGCATTCCCAGCTGAAGAACTTGCAATAAGAAAACAATAACATGAAATATATTTTCACACTGCTTTTTAAATTTTGTCCTGCACTCTGAAGACTTCTAAACCTATCCTTTATCCTATTTTGGTTTTGACCTGAAATTACAGTTCTAGTAGATAGTTTAATGTAGTTAGGTACCTAAATAAAATCAGTGTCCAAAATTTTTTAGTTAACAGATTCTTAATCCACATAATCCTAAAACTCAAGATCCATAGAAAGCAGAGAAAGTATCAGAAAAGTAAGTCCGACTTCGGCTCAGGTCACGATCTCGCGGTCCGTGAGTTCGAGCCCTGCGTCGGGCTCTGTGCTGACAGCTCGGAGCCTGGAGCCTGCTTCGGATGCTGTGTCTCCCTCTCTCTCTCTGCCCCTCCCCTGCTCACGCTCTGTCTCTCAATAATAAATGTTAAAAAAAAAGAAAGAAAGAAAGAAGAAACAAAGAAAGAAAGAAAGAAAAGAAAAGTAAGAGAAACTCCCAGGGATCCATGTGGACCGGGCTTTAAATACAGGAGCTCACATTCGCACAAGTGGAATTGATACCCAAGTCATTATTTTCGGGATAAATGCTTAAAACTTCACCTTGCACACAACAAACTGAATTAAGAATGAGTGGACGAGTCAGGGAATGAATGACCCTGTGGAAGGGGAAAGGACCTTAACACATCTGAATTTGACTTGTGGCCTTGCCAGTTTCCATTGTATCGTGTTTTCCCTGAGCACCTCAGTCAGTTCAGGCTGCTGTAACAGACTATCAGAGACTGAATGGCTTCCACACAACAGAAATTGATTTTCTCCCACTTCTTTGGGCTAGAGATGTGAGAGCAGGTTGCCAGCCGGGTCAAGTTTTGGTGAGGAGTTTTCCAGGCCGCAGGCTGCCGTTTCCTCCTTGTGCCCTCACATGGCAGATAAAGAGGGCAAGAGAGCTCTCCGGGGTCTCTTTTGTAAGGGCACTAATCCCATTGGTAAGAATTCCATCCTCGTGACCGAATTACCTTCCAAAGGCCCCACCTCCTAATACCATCGCACTAGGTTTCAACACATGAACTTTGGAAGGACACAGATATTCAGTCCGTAACGCTGAGCGTTCACTCTTCTATCCCCTGTGGGGGGGGTGGGTTGGGCATTTCATCCATTGCCAACGGGAAGAGAGCTGATGTGATGTCTTAGCAGAGATTTAAGAGCTTCTGTGCGGTTGACTTGTGACCTCTTCCATGTTCTGTTTAAATCCTCTTTCAGCCTTGGTTCTCAACTTGAAGACATAAACAGAACCAAGGCTGACCCAGCACAAAAAGAACAACAACAACAACAACAAAGCAAAAAAAAAAACCAAAAAACAAAAAACACGTGTTGGTAACAGCATCTGAAATAGTTTGGGTTATTTGCTTTTGCCTCACAAACATGAAAAACCTGACTAATGCAATATTGTTTAAATAATTGTTTGATCTTGGCCAGTAAACCACGTCAAGCCTCTGTCCTCATTTATAAAATGGGGATAATATATATCTGCTTTATCAATGAAATGTGGGGATTGTATGAGAAAACAAAGCATGCCAGAAATAACCCATGGTATAAAAGGAAAGCCTCGAGTGCTTTCATTCACTTGAAATCTTTTTAAGCTCATGCTCTCTCAAAGTGCTACTTTCTTGCTTTTTCCTCAACTATCCCTTCCAATTCAAGCCAACTCCGTTTGTCAAGCATCTCTTCTGGGCCACATTCTTTGGCGGGCATTGTGCCCACGAGGCAATGTTTTCTCATATTCGCTTTCCAGCTGAAGAGCAAAAATGACACGTACAGGACAAGGACATGGGTTTCTGGCCAAAAGCAAATACCTGCCCCAAAGGGAACTTGGATTCCCACCAGTGTTTTCATTATGAGATTTAAATATTATATGAGATTTTAGGCCTCTGGCCACTCCCTGAAAAAATAAATAAATAAATAGATAGATAAATAAATAAATATCTTATGAGAGTTCACATAATCAAACCTAACAAATTGGAGAGAGAAACCAATCCGGGTAGTCAGACTACAGGACAGGATTGTTTTATTATTTTTTAAGTGTTTATTTATTTATTTTGAGAGAGAGAGCAGGGAGGGGCAGAGAGCAAGGAGAGAGAGAGAGAGAGAGAGAGAGAGAGAAAGAGAGAGAGAATCCCAAGTGTGCTCTGTACTGTCAGCACAACCTAACTCAAGGTTCAATTTCACCGACCATGAGATCACGACCTCAGCCGAAATCAAGAGTCGGACCTTAACTGACGAAGCCACCCAGGCGCCCCAGGACAGGATTGCTTTAAGCCGGTATGATGCTGAAATGAAGAGTTCTCCAATGTTACGGAAGTGGGAACTCACTCAAAATACTATTAAAAATATATCTCGGCAGCAAAGGAAGTAGTAGCATTGTTCCAAGTGTGGTCCCCGGAACACCTGCACCAGAGCCATCTTGTGGGGGTGAGTTAACAGGCGGAGTCCTGGTCTCTGCCCAGACTTAACCCGGTGAGAATCTCCGAACGGCCAAGGTAAAGAAGGCCACATTTGTAAGTTTCTCTAGCTTTCCTTTAGAACCTTGCTTTTGTTAATAGCACTATTCCGTTACTTCGTTTCTGGTATGTTTTGCTGTAGTATCTACAGTTTACACAAAATAAAAGGTACGCATCTTAGATGTTGAGTTTGGTGAGAGATTTACTCGTGGGACTCAACTGAACACACCTGGCCATCACCACCGAAAACGAATCACAGAACATTTTCATCACCTGAGAAAATTCCCTCCTAACCCTTCCCAGCTCCCCGCGTCTGCCCAGAGATTACCGCTTTCTGACTTCCACCCCCAAAAGTCGTATTTTCCTGCCTCCGGGATTCACAAGCACGGAATTATACACGATGTGTTTGTGTCTGTAAATGTGAGTGTGTGTGGCATCATGTTTGATGTGCATGTTCGCACATCATGTTTTTGAGATTCGGCAATGTTGTTATAGGCATCAGTAGTCTGTTCCTTTGAATAGGATTCCAGAAGACGCGTATGCCAAAATTGTTATCCATTGTCCTGTTCACACACATGAGGACTGTTTCAAGGTGGGGGCTGTTATGAATATGGATGTTATAAATAAATATTCTTATATTACTTTTCTGTAAGCATATGGTTTTTTTCTTTTATGAATATGTAGCAGTAGACTCGGTGGATTATATAGTAAATATATGTGTAATTTACATGATACTCTCACGTGCATGAGAGTTCCAGGTACTCCACATTCTTGCCAACAATTAGTAATTACAGCCCGTATTTTTGCCATCCTAGTGAGCATGCAGTGGCATAACTTGGTGGGTTTTATTTGCATTTTCCTGCAGAGTAATAGTTAACTAACCCGATGGCTAATAGTGTACCTCTGGTTCTTTGTAGATCTTCTTTTGTGAAATATGAGTTCAAGTCACTTACCCCCATTTCTTTCCTGCTCACCGCATTTGGACAAGCACAGCTCTGGAGGTGAGTACCCTGATCTCGTAACCAAAAGCTTTGGTTCTTGACTGGCTCTGCTATGCAATCAGCGATGTGAGTCTGGGGTCCTATTGGTTTGTTTGCTTCCTCATCTACAGAATGAGGTCATTCCTTCACTTATTTCCCTTTTTTGGCGGAAGGAAAACCAAAGAAGGAAATAAGGGAGCGAACACCCATTTTCTAAAGATGAATGCGTCCTCAGGGAGATCTGAAAAAATACACATCAGACTTGGAGTTTTTACATCAATCCCTGGGTTAACACATAAGGAGTCAGTAATGAAAGGCTGCTTTTTGAGTAGCTTCAGAAGCAAGTAGAGAGAAAATAATTTGTAACTAAAGGTTTTCCTCACCTTTATACCTCACCCCCACCTCACCCCAAATAGTGACTACGCCCCAGCTTCCACGGATGGGAGGGGTGGGGAGACACTAATGAGTGTGCAGAGGTCAATGGATCCCAGACGTTCTGCATCTTTCTTGACCACTTCTGTGAAATAGATCAAAGGCCAAGAGAGGTTTATGGAAGCAGGGCTGGGAGGACGTGTGCTTTGCTTATCAGCCCAGGCTCCGGGGTGGGATGAACCCAGAAGAAGGGAAAGGGCCCTTGACAGCCGCCTAGAAATTCTTGATGTCGTGGCGTGACACAGAGTCCGTCATTCCACAGTGTATACCCAAGGTATTCCAAGTGTATAAAGAGGCTGTATAGACAAGATGAATGCAATAGAGGACTCATTAAATATCAAATAAGATCAGCCTACATAAGTCCCTGCATGGTCTCTGCTCTTCCAAAATCCACCTCTGGGGAAAGCTGAGGTGATGCTCCTTTTTGGTGCAGTTTGTTTTCCCATCTAGCACTGTATGTGAAGTTAAAACAATATAAAAGTTAAGTTGATGTATACAAAAGTAAAAGTGTATTTGAAATTTCTCATGTGGTTCTCTGGGCTGAAATTAATGTGTAATTAATACGCAAAGATTTTTTTTTTTTACAAGAGGTGGAGAAGAATCCTTAAGGACAAGTGGTTAAGTAACTTGCTGAGAGGTTAAATCTAAGGTTAGACCAAATACACCCGGTAACTCCCAAATCTATTCGTCTTGCTCTTGAGTCATGCTTTTCTTTTTTATATTCACATTTATTAAGTGTTTGATTTTAATTCCAATGTAGTTAACATCCAGCGTGATATTAGTTTCAGGTGCACAATATAGGGATCCAACACTTCCGTAAGTCACCTGGTGCTTCTCATGACAATTGCCCTCCTTAATCCCCATCACTGGTTTCACCCTCTCCTCCCACTCACCTCCCCTCTGATAACCATCAGTTTGCTCTTTAAAGTTAAAAGTCAACCTCTTGGGAGGACACCTGGGTGGCTCAGTCAGCTAAGCATCTGACTTAGGCTCGGGTCATGATCTCAAAGTTCGTGAGTTCGAGCCTCCATCGGGCTCTGTGCTGACAGCTCAGGGCCTGGAGCCTTTTCCGGACTCTGTGTCTCCCTCTCTCTGCTCCTTCCCTGCTCATGCTTGCACGTGTTCTCTCTCAAAAATAACCATTAAAAAAAGTTCTCTTTCTTCGTTTGTCTCTTTTTTTCCCCCTTTGCTCATGTGTTTTGTTTCTTAAATTCTGCATATGGGGGATATCTTATGGTATTTGTCTTTCTCTGACTTCATTCACTTAGAATAATACTCTCTAGATCTGTCCATGTTGTTGCCAGTGGCAAAATTCCATTCTTTTTTGTGGCTGAATAATATTCCATTTAATATGTATACCGCATCTTCTTTATCCATTCGTTTATTGATGGAAACTTGGGCTGCTTCCATAATTTGGATATTGTAAGTAATGCCGCTATAAACACAGGGCTACATCTATCCCTTTGAATTGATTTTGTAGTTTGGGGGTAAATACTCAGTCGTGAGATTACCGGATCATATGGTAGTTCTATTTTAACTCTTGAGGACCCTCCATACTGTCTTCCACAGTGGCTACACCAGTTTGCATTCCCACCAACAGAGCACGTGGGTTCCTTTTTCTCCACATCTTTGCAAACACCTGTTGATTCTTTTGGTTTTGATTTTAGCCATTCTCCAGGTGTGAGGTGATAGCTCATTGTGTTTTCCATTTGTATTTCCACATCTTTTCATGTGTCGGTTGGCCATCTGGATGTCTTCTTTGGAGAAATGTCTGTCCACTCCATCTGCCTATTTTTAATTGGATTATTTGTATTTGGTGTTGAGTTGTATAAATTCTTTATACATTTTGTAAACTAACCCTTTATCAGATATGTCACTTAAAAATATCTTCTCCCATTCAGTATGTTGTCTTTTAGTTTTGTTGCTTGTTTCCTTCGCTCTGCAAAAGCTTTTTATTTTGAGGTAGTCCCAGTAGTTTATTTTTGCTTTTGTTTCCCTTGCCTCAAAAGACATATCCAGAAAGATGTTGCTATGACCAATGATGGGGAAATTACTGCCTGTGCTCTCTTTTAGGATTTTTATAGTTTCAGTTCTCACATTTATGTCCTTAATCAATTTTGAGTATATTTTTGCATATGGTGTAAGAAAGTGGTCCAGTTTCATTCTTTGGCATGTAGCTCTCCAGTTTTCCCAGCGCCATTTGTTGAAGAGACTAATACACGAGGGGTTTTTAAGAAGTGCCCTAAAGTAACCTGTAGCCAAGGCAGGATGCCATAGGACCGAGGTAACATGTAACCTGCAGAAGTACACCTGAGTGGGGCCAGCCAAAAAACTACTCCCTTAGCCACACTTATTTTTCTACCACCATTTTTTAATTTTTATTTTTTAACTCATTATTTTGAACTCTTTATACAGTCACAGAAGTTGCAAATATAATACAGAGAACTCCTTGTACTCTTCACCAAGTTTTCTCCGATAGTTACATCAATATAATTGGTTACGGTACAATATGAAAACCAGGAATTTGGCAAGATACAGAACTATGTCATCACCACAGAGATCTTCCTCCTGCTATCCCTTTATAACAGTTACACACTTTTCTTCCCACCACCCCCAACCCTCAGCAACCAGTAATCTGTTGTCCAGCTCTATAATTCTGTCATTTCTAGAATACTACCCAAATGGAAACAAATAAAGAGGGAACAGTGTAACCTTTGAGACTGGCTTTTTTCACACAGTATGATGACCTTGAGATCCACCCAAGCTCTTGTAGCTATCAGTAGCCCATTCCTATTTATTGCTGAGTAATAATCCATGGTATGGATGCACCACAATTTATTCAATCATTTACCTATTGAGGGACATTTTAGTTGTTTCCCGTTTGGTAGCACCATTTTTTTTTTAATTGAGAACAACTGGGGATGAATCTGAGAGTCTATTGTGGACCCGTTCTATTATCCTTTATCCTAAGAAACTATATAATGAAGGCTTACCTAATTGTAGCACTCATTCTCAACAACTCATTCGCTTTTGGGGGAAATTCCTAAATTAAAGATTATCCCCAGATATATGTATCATTGTAAATCATGGCAGCAAACATATGACATACTGTCTCACTCCTGTACTGGTGGCAGGCACCATAAATCAGTCATGGCACTCTTTCCCATGAATCTGGAGGTTGCTCAGAGCCCTTCACAACTCAGATCTACAGACAGCCATGGCTAATCAATCTGAATCATCATACGAATGGAAACTTCCCTCTGGTCCCTCTCATAAATGTTTGGCCTAGGTGACTGGAATCTGACTCTCCCAATGAAGAATAGCATGCCCGGAATGAAGAAAACTTGGTAAAATCTGATCATGATATTTATGTCTTGTTTACATTGCCACTTTTTACAGTAGGCGTAGGGTTCTTCATGGTTTTTGCCCCATTCGTTGTTAGGTCTCCAGCTTCCACAGGTAGTGCTCCTCTCTTTCCATCATGTTTTCAAGCAAAGGTATACCAAGTCCTCCTAGCACACTCTTTCTCAATTCTTTGACTTTCCGTACACTGCTTCTTGTCACTGCATGTTTTTTGGTACCTTTTCTCACCATCGCTACCCCACTACTTGCAAGGATCTTCTTCTTATGGAAATGTGAACTCGATGACCACGTTGCTCAAAGGTCATGAGCCTTTGGCGGATAGTGTCTGTTGTCCCTCAGCCCCGTGGACATTGTTCCCATCCATCCTCTCCACTCCTGAGACCAGCAGTCTATCGACTACATCTGCCAGACGCCCTTGCCTACTGACTTCTTGATATTTATGCCATGAGGAGCACTGATGGGAGTCTGGACGGTGGGAGGAAGGACAGAGCATGTTTTTCCCATCTTGTAGTGGCACCCGCAGCAGTAGCAGCAACTGTGCTAGCTAGCATGCGTGTGGTCCTGGACTCCCACTCTGGCAGCTAGATTCCAACAGCATCCACATCCAGTAACACTGTTTATCTTCTCTCTTTCTTCTGCAGGATTAAAGGGAGTCTTAGTAGTTTCCTGTAGTTATTAACCTGTCACCATCTTACTTGTGTGGCTCCGATCCTTCCAGCACCTTTATAAAGTTGTCTGTTTCAAATTCCTTATTTCGAAACACGCGGAGAGGATTCTGTTTTTCTAATGCAGAGCATGAAGAGCAAGCAGGAAGATTATTACTTATGAGTTGTCTTCGAGGGGCTCTGAGAAGCTGAAATTATTGTCCCGAATCATACCCTGGAAGCAAACCCCACTCGGTTCTCTCTCTTGGGCTTTACCATCATTTAAACTCTAAGCCCTTGATCACTCTCTAGAACAGGGGCAGCAAACATTTATTTGCAAAGAGTCAGATAGCAAATGTCGTGGCTCACACAGTCTGTGTCGTAAGTACTCTGCCATCACAGCATAAAAGCAGCCATTGACGACGCATAAACAGTGGGCATGGTTATATTCCAATAAAACTTTACTTACAAAGGTAGGTGGCGAGCCAGATTTGGCCCACCAGTGGCAGTTTGTTGACTTCTGCTCTAGAGAGTTGAAAATGTAACAGGAAAGGGTAGAACTGATTATCACCCAGGGAAGATGATCCTTCATTTCAATCATCCATTGTTACTCATTTATCCACTTTTCAATTCATTTTTCAGATATTCATTGAAGCTGCTCTAGGTACCTGGGATAAAATGGAGATTAATACATGCACAATTCAAAAAGGAATATTTCATGTGATAGATAAAGCACAAGAAATCTAATTTTCAGTAAGTCTGGAAATGGCCCTCAAACTCTAAATGCCAACCGTTTTCCTGGTAACTTTTTACCAGTCAGAGGCACACTGCCACCTGCCTTTGTGTGATCTTGTCATGACTGTAACTTCTACTTAAGAAGTCCCCCCCCTTATGAAATGAAAGGGTATTCATTACACAGATGAGCATTAGCTTTCCAATCCAAGTGCAAGGCTTTAATCAGCCCCGAGAAACACTTGAAACACACAGAACCTCTAAATTGCATTATCCTCTGGAAAAAATATATCCACTCCCCCATACAGAAAACAATTCCCTTGTTCTTATCATGGAAGAAACAAAAGATACCAACAGAATGCTTTCATGTATCCCTTACATAATGCCTATAATTAAATGTACCATGTGCCTGATCGAATAAAATTTCATTTGCTTTCCAGCTTCCTCTGAATAACACCATGATTTAAAAGATCAAAGGAATAGGCCATTTTGAGTTTTTGAGATTTTTTTTTTCAAGCACTAGCATTAATCTATCAAGAACAAAAATATCTTCCTCTATTCTGAAAAATATCAATGGTAACCAGAGTCTCTCCAAATTCATATCAAATCTAATGTTCTATTCAAACTCTTGTTTAGAACTTGTTTTTCTCCTATCACAACATGGAGTTATATCCAGAATTCAAGTTTTATCTTTTCCTATTTTTTTTCTTTTAAGTTTTATTGGAAACAATTTCAAAGCTAAAGAAAAAAAATTGTGAGACTAATGCATAGAATTGTTGTATCTCTTCTCATTCAGAGACTCCCTTGAAGTTTTACCAATGGTCCCAATAACCTTCTTTGTGGCAAAAGGATCAAACCCAATATCACATGCCGCTACAAAGTTGCTGTGTTTCTCTGATATCCTTTAACCTGGACGCCTTCCTCAGTCTTTTCTCAACTTTCATGACCTTGGCACTTTTTAGAGATTACAGACCAACTAGTGTGTAAATACCTCTCCACTTTGGTTTGTTCCATGTTTGTCTGTGATTGGACCCAGGTTAAGCATTTGGGGTGAGAATGTCACAGCAGTGATCTGTGTTCTCATTGCCCCCCATCCAATGGCCCATCAGACCGTTTTTTCCCATTACTGGTGGTAGGAAATGTGATTATTTGGCCTTGGCCAGTTTTCTCTGCTCTAGTTACTTTTCTCACCTTTTCAATTAATAAGTACCTTGTGAGGAAATTCTTTGAGCCAATTATTTGAGCAAAATCCCATTTCACATCCCATTTCCATACTTTAGAAGTCTTCTACGATGATTACTACATGATCAACTCCATCATCTCATCTACATTTGTAATATTATGGTAACACAGAGCGTTCCTACCTCTCCATCTATTTATTCATCTATGAGACATGAGGACATGTGGATTCATGTTTTATTGAATGAGCTTTAACCCTTTAATATCATCACTTATGTTGATGTGCAGATTGTCCAAGATTTGAAGACCCCTTCAAAGAAGTCAGGTAACTTATTCAAAATCACACAGTTGGTAAAGTGCTGGGACCAGGAATAAAACCTAGGTTTCTTGCCACGTTGCTTTTTAAAACATATTTAGGCTTTTCATAGCAACAGAACAATCATTTCATGTCCTTGTGAATACTCAGAATTAAGCATTCTGCATTTGGTTTAGAGAATGGTTCTTTAATTTAATTTAGAGAATGGTTAGGTTTTTGTTAGGTGAAAGAAAGCTATTGGTTCAAATCACATATTATTTGTAGGAACTGAATATTTGTGCACCACCCCCCCCACACACACACACACTCTCATACATGGAAGCCCTACCCCTCCATGTGATGGTATTTGGAGGTGGGGCCTTTGGGAGGTAATTAGGTTTAATTGAGGTCATGAGGGCAGAACCCACATGATGGAATTGGTGTCCTTTTGAGCAAAAGAAGAGGGACCAGAGCTCATTCACTCACTCTCTCCCCTGTGATGATACAGTGAGAAGATGGCTGCCTATAAACCAGGGAAGTGTTCTCCCAGGAACAAAATCTGTTGGCATCTTGTTCTTGGATTTCCAGCCTCCAGAACTGTGAAAAGATACACGTCTGTGGTTTGAGCCGCTCTGTCTATGCCATTTTGTCACAGTGGCACAAACTAAGGCTATTTTAACAAAATTAATAGTGGCATAATAAAAACAGCTTTTAAAAATTAAATTAAGATCATGAAAAAGAACCATTATTGGTTTATAAAAATCATCAAGAAATGCCATATACATAGTTCTAAAGCCAGGACAGTAGCTCTTGATGTAGCTCTTAGAAGCTTACAAAAAGTTTTCTGGCACATGGTCTTACTTCAGAAGGATAGAAATTGATAACAGTCGTATATTTTCCTTACAGCTCTGGAATTCTAACTTTTCATAAGGAAGGTCTCCCTCTCCAATCCTATATCTCCCACATATGTTGGGAAGGAGTAATCAGACTATAATGATCAGAAATAGGAGGGAGGCGATATATTGGTGACTTCCTCAGTAACACCCTTTTACGCTACCATTTACAAATGAAATCCAACCTGCACTTGCTAAAAGTTAAATTGCTATTTTGGGCAATTGGATCAGAGTGAATGATCCCATGGGAAACTGGGAGGCACAGGACTTCATCACAGGAGATTACAAGACGACTCTGTGTGTTTGCTTCTGGCTCTGGTTTCCACCTCTCTAGGTTGGCAGAACCTTCATATCCCACATATCTGCATGCTCAGCTTCTGTTCGTGGTCAAAAGTGTCAGGTTTCTTCTTCGGTGGCAGCCTGGGCAATTGAAGACCCGGGTCAGTGATTACCACTCCAAGGTGTCACCAAAAGACAAAAATGGAAAGAGCACCATCTGAAATCGCACAAGCCTGGGTTCAAATCCCAACTCTGTCACTTCTTGTCCTGATTTCTTGGGTCAGTTATGTCAAGATCTGAGCCTTATCTTTCTTACTACCATTTGAAAATGTGGACAATACAGGAAGTAGTTATATCACACACCGAATGTGAAATGATTTTTTTTTAATTTTTTTAATGTTTATTTATTTTTGAGAGAGACAGAGACAGAGCACGGGCAGGGGAGGGGCAGAGAGAGAGAGAGAGAGAGAGAGAGAGAGAGATTGAGAGACATACACACAGAATCGGAAGCAGGCTCCAGGCCTGTCAACGCAGAGCCCAATGTGAGGCTCCAACCCATGAACCATGAGATCATGACCTGAGCTGAAGTCAGACGCTTAACCGACTGAGCCACCCAGGTGCCGCAGAAAGTGAAACGATTTATACATACATGACACTAGATAGAGTTTCCTCCAGACCTTTAAGTGTATGAAATCTCTGGGGGAGGCAATCTTTGTATTATGGTGCACTGATTAAGATTATTATAAATAGTAAAATGGTTTAAGAATCCAGAGAAGGAAGGCCTGGGTTGACAAGAGAATGCTTCCCAAGGGTGAGAGCAGTTTACATGGGCCTTCTGTCTGGGTGGGCCTGGGGCGACTGCTGAATAACCAGTAGGAAAAGCAGTGGAACATTCTAGGTGTTTTCAGATTCATTTAAATGGTAATTGAACAACCATTTGTCTACTAAGTGGCAAGAATTATGTTGACACTTTAAATATGAAATTAAATAAGACAAGCTCTGTTAGTTTCCTAGGCTGCCGTAACAAACTACCAGAAACCAGGTGGCTTAGAAAGAAATTTATTCTCTCACTGCTCTGGAGGCTGGAAGTCTGAAATCGAGATGTCTGCAAGGCTTTTCCTATCTGGAGGCTTTAGGGGACAACCCTTCCTTGTCTCCTCCTAGCTTATGGTGATTGCTGGCAGCCTTTGGTATCCCTTGGCTTGTGGCTTCCTCTCTCTAATCTCTTCCATTGTCACACGACAGTCTTCTCCCTGTGTGTCTCTTCTCCTCTCGCTAGGGCACCTGCCATATTGGATTTATACATTGGATTTATGCCTGCTTTACTTCAGTATGACTTCATCTTAACTCACATCTTAATTGCAAATTAAGATTGCTACTTCCAAACAGGTCACCTTCACAGGTCCCAGTGTTAGGACTTCACCATATCTTTTTTTTTGGGGGGGGGGGGGCGGGTAGGACACAATTCAAGGCTTAATACGCGGATTCTTCTTTGGGAGTTCATAGTGGGAGACAGACATGGAAAAAAGATATAATTCCAATATCATTTGAAATATGCTTTGTTGTAGATTTTCTCAGGGTGGTATGAAATAATGCTCAATTAAGAGGAGAGTTTAATAAGACAGCAGTGGGAGGGGATTGTCAGAGAGACTTTCTATTGACAGCACGTCTACTGGATTCTGAAGAGGAGTTGGAGTCTCAGGTGAAGAAATGGACAAAGGAAAAGGAAAATACCAATGAAGTTAGGGAGACATGGAATACTTTGTGTATGGAAAACACTATAAGCAGAAGTTCAATATTGATAGAGGAGTGGGGGTCAGAGAAAGGAGAGACGATAAATCTGGGGGTCTGGGTTGAGCTAGAACATAGAACGCTTTGGCTGATGTTAGGCATCTTAGGCTTTCGTTCGGTTTTCCGTCACAACTTTACTGAGCACTTACTAGAACGGAGCGGTCAAGTCATCGGTTGAGGTTAATGGCATACGTAATTGCTCTGATTAAGGTAAATGCAACAGACAAGCACATAAATTCACAGTACTGTGCCTGAAAAGTTTAAGTGAAAAACAAAATATTACCAAACTACCAATGTACTGGAGTCATGGATTCTACATTGAACTACTAATTCATGCAAGTGTATCACAGTTGTTTGGAAAATTCACGGTGGAGATTCTGATTCTTGGCTACTCCTCGACATGGAAGACCAGACAATGAAAAGGATTGGCAGCATCATACATCTTCATGTCAATCATACTTGTAAATATTTAAGTCACAAGCTGTAACAGGCCAGCAATTACAATAACAGGAAGTGTACTGTTTAAAATGAGACAGATACTACAGTCTCCGTCATTTCAAAAAATGAATTCCCAAGTGTTTCCAGAACTATACATAAGAATATGTAGTCTTTATTCCTTCCTCCAGTCCAGTACTCTTTCTTCACCGGGACAAGGAAGCATTCTAGAGATGGTCCAATTAGATACAAGTCCTTCCTCTACACAGAATTCATTGTTCTTTTGCTGCCAACAGGTGGCTTCCTGAAGTATGTCAGTTGCAAATAGAGGGTCCTAAGGACTACGGGGCCCATGAGCAGATACTGAGCAAACCAGGCTATTTGAGGTGCATTCCTTTCTTCTGAGCTTGGTGTTAGGAAAAGGTAAATGCTGCTTTCCTCTAGCAGACCCTCAGGCCCCTCTGAGGGCTTGAGTATGGGACGGTGAAGGGTCTGGAGCAAAGGAAGGACTAGTGGGTACTTGAAGTGCTGAAGTCCGTGTCCCCAAACGCTACTTAGAAAGGGCCTTATTTCTGGCCTCATGCCCTTCTCCAGTTTCATTTCCACCGAAGAGTGGCCTGAACTCTGTGACCTTTTCCATCCACACTTGTGGCTAAAATTAAAATTGCAGAGTCCTGGGGAGGAGCGAGCCCAAGCCCTTGCTAAATACCCACTCAGCCATCCGGGTGCTCATCCCCTCCCAAGAAGGGAAGGAGAGACAGATTCCCTTAAGTAGAACGTGCATCCGGAAAGGAAACCGAGTACGTCTGCACAGACTCCAGGAGAAGATGCAGGATCCAAAGAGGAGTAAACCTCATTCTCGAAGACCTTGGACCCCAGTGAGGAGTCTGAGAGTCACCTCATGGATTTCATTGTGAAGCATGCTATTACCAAGTGACCAAAAGGGGTGGTCAAAGATAGTAACAATAATAATAATAATAGCTACCGTTCCCAACTCCTTTTATGCACATTGTCTTAGCTGATCTTCTCAGCATCTCAATGCCTTGTAAAATAGCACAGTGCACTTTTTAAAAGTTGGAGGAACTGAGGTCCAGGCAGCCACAGCGTACGGGCCAAAGTGATATAAATCTCGTCATCTCAAAACACGATGCTATCATCCCAAATAAAATGCTCGTCTCGGATGGGGAAGGAAGAGTTGAGTTGTGACCAGCAAAATGCAGTGGTCATTTGGTACTGGTTACAAGTAAATCCTGTGGCCTGGATTACAAAATAGCATTATATGATTTGTCTTCCTTCATCCATCTGCAGTAACGCAAGACACGTTTTCCAAATAGTTGGGAAGTTAAACCTTTTTCTCCATATACTCATATGTTTATTTATAATTCTTTCTAGTCATCTCTTTCTCAAATGCTTTTCCAGTCCCTGTACTCATTGCTTATACATTTCGGGTTAAGTTTGATAGAAGATACTGGGAATCCCCTTTTATCCGATCAAGATGCTGAGCCAAAGGAAAGCAAACCCCTTCCTTGGACAGATTCCAGAATGTTGATGTAAACATGAAATTCCAAGATGGAAGTACTCATCTTTTTGAGATGCGCTTACCCGTAATCAAGTGCTATGACCAACTTCCTGGAAATACTTACGAACCCTCTTGTAGACAGAGCCAGAGACATTTTATATCATTGTTTAACAGGACTGAAAATGCCCTTTTTCTCAGTCTCGGGCAGAGAATCAATCCATCATCTACAACATGAGCTAGGAAATCCCATCCGTTCCTCAGTAGGAGGGTGTTAGATTTATCAGTTAAATACGCCTCTCCACGATAAGTGCATATTACATAATTAGGGATCATTAATTATTTGGTGAAGAAATGAATGTTAAGGAATAAGCACTTTGATGCTATTTAAACTGCCTACAAACATGAGCCATGAGTCACAGAGTAAGTGGAAATGCCATTTGTGATGCTTCTAATATCTGACTTGCATTAGGTAATCTGTGTGACGTAGATGACAGAGGGAAAAACTGGGAACAGAAGGCACAAGCTCCAGCCTGACTCAACCACTGACCTTAACAAAGCATCTTATCTTATCTGGGCCTTGGCTTCCGATACCAAGGTGGAAATAGAGCAGAAGGAAACTAGTTTCTGGAGTACTCCTATTATGTGGCAGGCATTGGATCGTACTTTATCTAATTTAATCTCCTCTGCAAGCCACCATGAAGGAATTATTGACCCCATATACACCCAGAAGGAAGCTCAGACTGGAATGGACTCAGTAACTTCTCCAGGTTATTACTTGTGAAGGTAGAGATGACTTTGAACTCTGGTCTTTCTGACTAATGGCTCCTTCTATGGCAGTATGCTCTTAAATTTAGGAATGAAATGCTCTTTTAAAAAAATGAATTTTTCCAGTCTTGGAATTAAGTGAGAAGCAAAAATAAAAAGGACAAAATTGTGTCCATGACCTTGAGGTCTTTTTGCCAAGAGGACGGTTTTCAGGGGAAGGGGGAAGGAGAAGGATGTTCAATTTGTAAAATGAATGCCAAACTGTTCTAAATTAAACCAGAAAATTTATTTTCAATGAAACCTGCTTTTCCTCATTATAAAAGTAATAGGTGCTTATTGTGTAATCCTTAAGGGGAAAAAAAACAAAATAAGACACTCCCATCTTATTCACATTTTGATATTTATTATTCTACCCGTGGAATTAGTAAATTTTTCTAGCCCTCAGTATGTATCTTTTCACTATGGGATCTCACTTATGTGAACTGCATTGATTCAAAATTGCTGATGAACTAGAGACAGGCTAGACTACACATAGCATATAACAGGAACTGAATAAATATTTGTTGAATAAATGAAGAATGAATACCCATTCATTCAAACCAATGGACATAGCTTGAATGCACATGGGTTCAAAGCCTATCCCAAGCCATAGAATACATAAAAATTAGATCAAGAATGAGGTTCCGAAATACAAAGAACTAAATTTTTAAAACTTTGGTAGGAAACAGAATATAAAACAAGCCACGAAAAGGGTTCAAACACACCGTAATGGGGTAAAAAATAAACACTTTTAGAACTGTCTACACTGTTCAATACCAATGCCAATGAAAAACCTAGGCATTTGGATGTGAGTTCAGTGAACCTACTACAATTAACCTTTGATTCAAATACACAGATGACTTGGTGGTTTATCTGTTTAAAGAAAATCTGAGAGGCAGAAACAAGGGCAGACTTTCCAGAGTCTCCATGGGTGTCTCTGTATTAACACTCTCAGGCAATTTTGGTCTCCCTGTCCTGGTGTTCCCTCACCTCCACTGTTAAGTGAAGTATTTGAAGGACACAGGATGTTTCAAGAACATTAGCTTTGAAGCTGGAAGCCTCTTTCTCCAAGTGTAGCTTCACTTCTCACTGTATCATGAGACAAGACACAAAGGTAAACTTCAGGTAAGCTAGACTGGACCATCGTTTCCCAAACTTCAGACATTTAGGCCTCTTATTTATTTATTTATTTATTTATTTATTTATTTAATGTTAACCAAACCAGTTTTATTTTTTTTTTTTGACTCAGTAAATATTTTCTTCTTTTTTCTTTTGTTTATATTAAATATAATTTATTGTCAAGTTGGTTTCCATACAACACCCAGTGCTCATCCCAACAGGTGCCCTCCTCCATGCCCATCACCCACTTTCCCCTCCTCCCCACCCCCCATCAACCCTCAGTTTATTCTCAGTATTTAAGGGTCTCTTATGGTTTGCCTCCTTCCATCTCTGTAACTTTTCCCCCCCTTTCCTTCCCCCATGGTCTTCTGTGAACTTTCTCAGGATCCACATATAAGTGAAAACATATGGTATCTGTCTTTCTCTGTAGGACTTATTTCACTTAGCATAATACTCTCCACTTCCATCCACATTGCTACAACTGGCATGATTTCGTTCTTTTTCACTGCCAAGTAGTATTCCGTTGTATATATAAACCACATCTTCTTTATCCATCTGTCAGTTGATGGACATTTAGGCTCTTTCCATAGTTTGGCTATTGTTGAAAGTGTTGCTATAAACATTGGGGTACAAGTGCCCCTATGCATCAGCACCCCTGTGTCCCTTGGGTAAATTCCTAGTAGTGCTATTGCTGGGTCATAGGGTAGACCTGTTTTTAATTTTGGGAGGAACCTCCACACTGTTTTCCAGAGTGGCTGCACCAGTTTGCATTCCCACAAACAGTGCAAGAGGGTTCCCGTTTCTCCACAACCTCGCTAGCATCTATAGTCTCCTGATTTGTTCATTTTAGCCACTCTGACCGGCGTGAGGTGGTATCTGAGTGTGCTTTTGATTTGTATTTCCCTGATGAGGAGCGATGTTGAGCATCTTTTCATGTGCCTTTTGGCCATCTGGATGTCTTCTTTAGAAAAGTGTCTATTCATGTCTTCTGCCTATTTCTTCACTGGATTATTTGTTTTTTGGGTATGGAGTTTGGTGAGTTCTTTATAGATTTTGGATACTAGCCCTTTGTCCGATATGTTATTTGCAAATATCTTTTCCCATTCCGTCAGTTGCCTTTTAGTTTTATTGATTGTTTCCTTCTTAGTGCAGAAGCTTTTTATCTTCATGAGGTCCCAATAGTTCGTTTTTCCTTTTAATTCCCTTGCCTTTGGACACGTGTCCAGTAAGAAATTGCTGCGGCTGAGGTCAGAGAGGTTTTTTCCTGCTTTCTCGTCTAGGGTTTTGATGGTTTCCTGTCTCACATTCAGGTCCTTTATCCATTTTGAGTTTATTTTTGTGAATGGTGTAAGAAAGTGGTCTAGTTTCATTCTTCTACATGTTGCTGTCCAGTTCTCCCAGCACCATTTGCTAAAGAGACTGTCTTTTTTCCATTGGATATTCTTTCCTGCTTGTCAAAGATTAGTTGGTTAGGCCTCTTATTTATAATTTTGCCAAGTTCATATGTCACTCAGTCCCCAATTCTGCAGTCTCTATGAGCCTGATCATCATGGCATTAGCTAGCCTGCCTTCTGAAGCTAATATCTGTGTAATCACTGGTAGACGCTTCAGTCATAGTTTTCTATTAGATGTTAAGATATACTGTATCCACAATCATTAAATTGGAATGTGTATATGTGATTACTAAAAATCACATTGCTTATTACTAGACATTTACATGATCACATTTTTGGATATAGATGAATAGATAAAACAGCTAAGAGCCACTTCAGGATCAAAAATCTACACCTAGATGATCATTAGTGATGATTACTTAAAACCTTCTAAGATTTTAACATTTCTTTATATTAATCAGTTTGTTATTACCGCTTTTAGTAGTGTAGAAGAAAAGATGAGAACCCGCATATATTTATATATGTATATAATCTACCTATCTAACATCCATCAGCTCTCTCCCTACCAATCCACATCTTAGTCCATTGTGTCCTTTGCCTCTTGCTATTTTCTTAGAATACAAAGTAGATTGTGCCACCCACCTCCTGAAAAACCATCATGATGCCTCAGAATCTGTAGAGCTCCACGCGAATATCTTAGCACGGTCTTCAAGGTCTTTCGTAGTCTGGCCTTTTGAACATAGACCAATTTTCCACCCTCATATTTACTAAACTCCTTAAGGGTAAGATTAGTTCAGAGCTCCCTGAACATATCCTATCCTGCCAGACTTTTGCCTTTGTTCGTGACATTCTCTGCCTACTTCGCTATGTGAAATCCCACTCATCCTTAAAGGAGTACCTGTGCAGGGGCGGGTGGGTCATCTGTGTTAAGTTGTGTATGGTATTTACACCCTTGCTCACTGTTACTTTTTTCTCACATAATTTTTATTTAGACAATAACTTGTGATTCAAAGGTTAATATTTCACGTACGAGGGATAGCTGGGATGTTGCGAAATTAGTTTGTCTCTTGGCTCTATCACTGCGTAGCTGTGTAACCTTAAATGTGCCATGTACCCTCTTGAAATTACGCCGTCCTAATTTATAGAATAAGGAAAAGTATCAAATGGGGCTTTATTTTTTCTGCAAGTCTTCTATGACCCCCTTACACTGGAATCCTTGGCTGTCTTATGTGGTCTCATAGTAATAGAAGCCAACTCTGCATATGCCAGTGAAGTGACATTACCTGTTTTCTTGCTTATCTCACTCATTAGGTTGTAAGTTTCTTGAAGGCAAAGAAATATATCCTCTGGTGACTGGCAGTGTATATTACTGTAAAAACATGTGGAGGTTGAATGAGGGAATGAATTGGATTGTCTGTTTCAAAGAATTGGGACGATTAGACAAGAGTTGATGATGTATGTCTAGTCTGCTAGTAAAGGCATATAATAGATATTAGTTAAGAAAGAAGTTTTGAAATATGACATGCAGTAAATGTGAGATGGGGTGATGGAAAGAAATGGAAACCAAGGATAAAATCCTTCCCCAAAATTTAACATTGAATTATTCATTTTTTATGAAATTATAATAACCTCAAGTTCCAATGACTCATGGGAAGAATCATATAGTATAATAAATTGCATTTGAAAAAAAGAAAGCAGTCTTCAAGTATTCTTCGGCATGAAGAAAAAGGGTATATTTAATTAGCATATCTAGAACTATTCATTTAGTGCCCAACCATGAATAAAAAAGGATAACAGCATAATCTGACTGATGTTGTACCTTTTCACTAGGGAAAAAATAGCATATTGCTCTCTACTTTGCTTTCCATTCTCTGCACATAAACATACACACAGGTAGACAGACAGACAGACAGATACACACACACACACACACACACACACACACACATTCCTTTATTCATTGTCATTTATTGATCATGACTGACAGCAGAGTTAAGAAAATAACATTGTGTGTGTGTGTGTGTGTGTGTGTGCGCACGTGTGCGTGTACATGCTGCTCGATACAAATTTACCCTTCCTGTAACCATATTATAATTTTATTCTGGGGAATCACTGCAATCCCTCTCCTATCTCAATGATTCTGGAGGGAATCCACATTTTGCTGAAAATTGGACCATGTAACTTAAGTTTAGGCCAATTAGTATATACTTCTTTCTTCTGGCCTCATAGATTGAAAGCACAACCCAATTAAAATTGATGATAAGAAGTGATATTTTTTCCTGAGAGTCCTGGATCTGAGCCTAGAAGTTATTGGAATTTATTTTATATGTATGAGGAAAGAGCCATCTGAAAAATGTATATGAAAGAGGGTAAGTGGAGGTGGGAACTGGAGAGAAAAAATTAGGAAACTAATTTTGGTTATACTGTAAGGAAATTTATAACCAGCTATACCTGAAGCCATTTGTCTGTCTGGACTTTTCAGTGAAATACATATTTTGGGTTTTTTTAAGGCAACTTGAGTCACTTTGTAATTGCTGACAACCAAAAAGATACAAAGAAGCCTTGTTGTAAAGGACGTGTAGGTTAGAAGGGAAATCAGATTTACAAACAGATAATTGCCTATGAATATGGTAAGTATCCTGTTAGAAAAATGTACAGAATACATTTTTGGAAGGCAACACACACATGTAGGCAAACCTCAGAGACACTGGGGGTTTCTTCCAAAACACCTCAATGAAGCAGGTATCCCAATAAAGCAAGTCAAGTGAACTTTTGGTCACTCACTACATATACAAGTTATGTAGTAAAAATATCCTGTAGTATATTAAGTGTGCAATAGCACTATGTCTAAACAATGTACATACCTGTAATTTAAAAATATTTTATTGCTAAGAAAAGGCTAACCATCATCCGAGCTTTCGGTGATTTGTTATCACTGATCACAGGTCACCATAACAAATAGAAATGGAAAAGTGTGAACTATTGTGAGAATTACCAATATATGACACTGAGACACGAAGGGAGCAAATGCTGTTGGAAAAAAAAAAAATGGTGCTGAAAGACTTGCTTGATGGAGGGTGTTCACAAATCTTCAATTTGTTAAAACAACAACAGCAGCAACAACAACAACTCAGTACCCGTGTGGCACAATAAAGTGAAGCCCAGTAAACTGAGGGGCGCTTGTATATGTGTGACTTAGGGAGGGTCACAGACGATGACCAAGGAGCAAAGATGCCCCATCTGTCTTTTGAAGAATGAGTGGGTTGTTGATTCAGGTAAGAGGGGAGAGGTTGTTTCAGATAGAAGGGTGGGCATGCCTGGAGATGGGAAAGGGCCAGAAGCACTTCAGTATGGCCAGATGGTGAACTGGCTTTGAAGCAGAGGTCGAAGGAATCGTTAGCACCGGATCTTAAAAGCCTTGAGTGGCACAGTCAGGTGCCTGGCCATTATGAGGAGGAACCACTGAAGAAATCTGAAAAGTGGAGTACCCTGATTGCCTCTGTCCTTCCTAAAGTTCACGTTGGGGAGGATAGATTGGGAACCAGGGAGGAGAAACAGACAGCTTTGCAGGAACCTGAAGAAGAAACAAGGTAAGATCACAGTGAGGTTACAGGAGTGAAAGCAGCAAGAAATCTAAGGATCGTGATCATTTAATGAACTTTAGCTTCCCATTTGAATATCATTAACCCCTTTGGTATTTGCTAAATCTCGGGATGTAGTAACGTCTGTGACTAAAACTAAGACTCTGGAGTCGGAATTCATCTTTGTCAGTGATTAGCCGAGTGGTCTTTGGCAATTATTACAACTCTCTGTAGCACTTTTCCTCATCTGAAAAGCAGGGATGCTGTTGACACCCACCTCCTGGTGTCGCTGTGATAAATCAATCAACACAGGGGAAGCGCTTGGAATGATGCCTGGCACGTGAAAAGCATTCAAATATGAGTCAGGATTATTGTGCTCTCCATTCTCTATCATAGCCATTGACAACAGACCATCCATGGCCACCACTCTGACTTTTACGGACGGGGAAATGGCAGCTCAGAGAGGCCATGTGATTCGCCACATCTAGGAATGTGGTTAGTAGCAGAGCTAGGATGTGAATCGGTCATTTGTTTGCTTCTGAAACCAGTATCGTAACCTTTGAAGATACTGTTTTCCCTTTGTCTTGAGTGATGACTTCCCTGTGACTCCAGAAGAATTTCCTATACTTCCCTTAGAATGACTACATCCTTCATAAAGGCACTCTCCGGTAGCCCTTTTTCCTCCTCATCTTTTTGCCATGGTTCTGTTGGAGACCTACAAAGGGGTATTTGGTAGCCAAGCTTCTGAGTCAGGTTTTCAGCTTACGAAGTTTGCAAACCTTCATTCGCGAAGGTGATTACAAAGATGTTTTCCTAAGAACCAGGGGTGTTAAAAGTAGCCCAGGTGCTGGGGTTCTGTAAGCGTAGGAACCTGGGAGCCCTGGTGGTTTCACTGTTGCTTTTTGTTATTGCTGATGATGGTAACACGCTGGTTATCAATGAGTTATTGATAATTTGCCCCTTTCTCTATTCGACCAAACTACGAAGTGAAAAACAGTGCTGGGAGCTCAGGATAGGGAGACACTGAAGACCAAATTGAAAGACCCAACCAGATCTGCGGGTTTGTACTTTGTCCTGGCTGCTCTGGGATGTTACCCGAAGCCCAGGTCAGCAGGACAGCGGGTCTGAAGGTGGTGAAGTCTATGGGCTCCGGGGAGGGCACGTATGTCCTTTTCAGAGTCTTAATGCCTTCACATCAAATCTTTATAAAACTTAAGGTTTATATCCTCCCACATCACCTCGAATAGAACTGTGGCCAAATTAGGTCCCTAATACATATTTGTTGACTAAAATCATAAAGAATAAGACAAGATAATGGTCACAGAGTTTCCATTCGGGGCGACGAAAACACTTTAGAAAGAGATCCTGTTGATGGTCACACACCGGTGTGAAAGAAATTAATGCCACCGAACAATACACTGGAAAATGTTAAAATGGCCAATTTCCGCTACACGAAAGTTATTTTCACCCCAATTTTTAAAAAGAATAAGCAAAGAACAAGCAACTGAGTGAGCGAGCGAGCGAGCGCAAGCGTGAGTGGGAGGGGGAACAGATGAACAAACACATAAACGAACAAGTGAACAGTAACCGAATTGCCCATGTGTTTTCAAGGATTAAGTGGTTTCCATAGAATGCCAAGTGCAAGTCTTGGTCTCACACAGCATGGGACTCTGGCGTGCTAAAAGGAAAAGAATAAACGACATTGTTTTATTTAGAGGAACAGCTGTTGATCATGAGCTGAAAATTTTTTCCTAATGTAATGGCCACTGAGAGGAAGCCCCGATACGTCACAGGACTAAGCGGTGCCAAAAATGGCTGTAACCCCATCAGGGCCTCATGTGGCTGGCCTGCCACAGAGAGTCGCTCAAACGATCAGAGGTGGAGCCAATCCACCCTCCAACTGGAAACTGCGCTCAGGCAGGACTGTACGGACAAGAACAGAGAAACCCCTGCTTCAATAACCTTTCCTCTAAAGAAAAAGACTGTCTCCAATAAAGGCCCAAAAGGCAAGGTTATAAACCGCAAAGATTAAAATAAATTACAACTGGTTCTCATAATAATAATAATTAATAATAATAATAATAATAATAATACCAGGCAATGTAGACTCATGCTGTGTCTTCACTCGACTCTCCAGAGCTTAGGAAGGATAAGAGGCTCTCAGTGGAAATGTTTGGAATCTTACGTTCGTCAGAGCTACCCAGGTCACCAGCAACATTTGAGGGGTGGTCAGGTGTCCAGGTCGGAGGGTTGGGAGCAAAGGGTTAAATGTATCTCCTTGGCATCATAGGAACCTTGTACCTTGAGCAGGGCTCTAATCTGCCATGCTTTTCATTAGAGACCTTTCCTTAAGTATGAAGCCTGGGAGGGACAGCATGGTCTGGTGGCATGAACAGGGAATTTAGAGTTATGAGTTCCAGTGGAGGAGGGCACAGCATTGTGCTGTCAGATTTCTTAGATTTCCAAACCTCAGTTTTCTCTTTTGCAATATGATTGGCAAAACAGTCCTTACCTTTTAGACAGAGCGTACGGTAAACACTGATAATGATATTTAGTACATGGTAGACGTAATGAATATTCTATGGTGTTAGTTAAAGAACAACACTAGACTAGAATTTGAAAAACTGCACTTTAGTGACGATTATTTCATTGACTTTCCGTGTGACCCTGAGAAATCCGCCTCACCTGTGTAGGTCTGTCTCTTTGTTTGCATGAATGGATGTGATCACATGAGTTTTGGAGTCCTCCTTAGCGCTGCCATTTTAAAAAATCTATTTTGAGTCAAGGTCAAGGATCCAGAATGGCCTCTCCATTCTCTGGATTTGGTGGTGTTCTTGCACCAACAAGGAAAGGGACCTTAATACTTTTACATAGAGATCAGAATCTCCTCCATGTGTACCAAAAGCCTATTCCAGAGGGAAGTACATTTCTTCTGTGTACTCCATTATTAAATCCAATCACCACACAATTCCAAGTTGACGGGAACCGTGTCCTGGTGACCCTGGCTTTCACGCCCCTGGGATGGAGATCACGACTAATCAAAAAGAGAAGCTGTGATGGCCCATAGACGCTGAATGGGTAAAGAAAATAGTAAGGCGATCACTTCATCATCCACACAGTCCCACAAATACCCGAGTCATCTCGACGCCCATCTCTTTCACTCCAATCCGCTAAATTCAATCACTCCACAAATCCTGTTGGATCTAATTTTTTGAAGTCATAGGAATCCATTCAGTCCTCTCAAATCCCCATTGCCTAAATCCAAATCTTGGGCTAGTTCAGCAGGTTCTAACTGGACTTACAGCCTCTGATTTTCATCCTCTCGAAGCCATTCTCCAACCTGTTACACTCCAGGAAAACATTCGGTTGGCTTCCATTATTCTTAAGACAGAATCCAAAGTCATTTGGGGAAGGCACCCATGAGGTGTGCACTTTCTGGCCTCTGTTTACCTCCTGTGCCACATCTCCAACTGTTCGCTTCATTCTTTGTTTAGCTGTAACTAAATTAGTTCCCCAATTCAACCCAAGTTCCCTTCTGGTCCTCCAACCTGTCATAATCTGACTTATTTCCTGCTCTCCTCTGCGTGGAATACTTTTCCACCTTCTCTGTTCTTCCCTTTAACTTCCGATTTCTGCCACAATAATTCCCTCTAATTCTTCAGATCTCAGCTCAGACACTGCGACAACCCATTTTTCCCCCATTCGTCCCCTTCTCCACCTCTAGACTAGATTCTGGGATCCTAATGCTCTCATCTCACCTCTATAATCTGTCCTCCCTTTTTTGTGCTTTGTGTCATTATCTGCTCAGTCGCCTGTCCTCTCTATTTGCTAAGTTGTGAGCCCAGTGAAAGTAGGGATTCTGACGGTTTTATTCATTATTAAGGTTCTTGGCACAAAGTGTAATAAATGAAGCATACATACATACTTGCATGCATAACGGACTAATTGACAAGACTGAGTCTTGTATATAGTCCTTACTATTTCTTTGACCTTGGGCAAATCACTGAAAACCTTGGAACCTTGCTATTCTCAACAGACAAATGAATACAAATTCTATGGATTCTTTGCTGCTTGTTGGAAAGGATTCTGTGAGATCGGGCATGGGAAATACGAAAACAGTGACATCTGATAACAACAAGCTGGGACCGATTATTGCTATTTACTATTTATTTCCTCTTCTGATGCATCTCAGCTTTAGTACCAAGAGAAACAGGAGGATAGGGCCCCGAAATTCCTTGCAGTCTGGTTATGGGGAAATAGCTTGCTGGCTGACTGCTAAAAAAAACAATTTCCCTGAATTTGACTTTGATTTCTGTCAGTCCTATTAGATTGTACCTTCCGAGAAGAGCCATTTGTTTTTGAAAACAAGTTGTACTCTGCGTTCTGATGTTACTTAACTCACCACCATCTGCTCTGCTGTTATGCCCAATTTGAATCAGAAGCAAAGGGATTCTTCTGTCTGCACATCCTGAAGAAGATACAGACTCCAAGGAAAGTCAAAGAGGTGGAGGATGTCAGTGGCCAGTTGATGGGGTGATTTTTGTCCCAGGTTCCATTTTGATGAGTCAGCATTTGGATGAGAGTTGGCCTGTAGCCAAGAGTGAGTCAAGTTCTCAGATTCTGGACTCCGTCCTAGGGAAACATGCTGAAGAGGTGACGACTTTGTTTGGCTGTTGGAGAACTCCTCTGGATTCCAGAGAGAAAGGAACATGCCTCATATCACAACCGTTATACTTGTTGGGACTCGCAAATGTGTCAAAGTTGGCACATCTGTCCCTGGATATCTACGCATCGATCAGAAATTTACTTCTATAATCTTTGAGGGGTGTGTGTGTGTGAGAGAGAGAAAGAGAGAGGGGGGAGAGAGAGAGAGAGAGAGAGAGAGAGAGAGAGAGAGAGAGAGAATGAGAGATTGTGAATTTGTCTTGGATGTGTCTACTAGGTCTGTGTGTCTGTGCAGTGGGCAGTAGATGATGCAGAACGGAAGGAATAGACAATAAGTTAGAATACATGCAAGGAGTTACAAACCAACAAGGCAGAGTGCCTTCCAAGTATTCCTAAGCCAGACTCTGGTTGAAGCGCTATTCTTTAGTTGCCAAAAAAGGGTTTATTTCTTGGAAACTAGCAACGCAATAAAGCCGACCCTCAATTTCCTATAATAACATCAAGCTTCAAGTTTGGCATCCGTTATCACCAGGGACAAATTGTGCCAAGCAAGCAAAGGAGTCAGAACCAGCACCCACAAAGGCTGTTCTCAATTCAGCAAAAGATGTTCTTCTAAAGTGACTGAGCTCTTAGCTCCCAGCTTCCATCCTGCCCACCCACTGAGCTGCTCAGCTTCCTCCTACTGGCTCCTTCCTTCTCGTTCTCTTTCTGCTGGGGCCGGGGAGAAGGCGACTGGTTCTCACAGAGACTCCCAGGGAAGTCCCTTCCTCTTCCAGGTTAATTTTCAGGTTTATTGAGGATATGTCTTCCGCTGAAAACTCGAAGCATCCCTTTCTAGCATGGAGCGGGGCAATCTGATTATGCCCACACTAGTAGTGGATGAGGTGATGGCAGAATGGGGTGGGAAAACCTCAGTGGGTGCAGGGCTCCTCTGGCAGAGGCTTCTGAAGATGTCTGGAGATGACTTAACCTTCTTCCAACAGAGAAGTGTTTTATGTTCAATTTGAAACCTGCTTTCCCCCTCCCGCCACTCCCGCAAAGAAACTGAAGCTCACCAACACTTTCCAATTTCCCTCAGGTGTCATAAATATTATATTTAAAAAAGACTTGTATTAGTAATAGCTACACTTACGGATCACCACTGTCCTAACTTGTGCTCGATACCTGGAGGACATTACCTTTAATTCTCCCAGAACTTTCTATGTTGCCTCGAGGTCCATGTACATAATCTCATTCTCATGCCAGTGCCTGGAGGAGAGCAATTTTAGAGCAAGGAACAGAGGCACCCTTGGACTACCCTAGGTGAGGAGAACTTATTTTGAAGATCCATGAGGAGGCACCAAAACTGTCCTAATGACTGAAGAACCAGGTCCCGTGCGGGAATTAGAATAATATTAATTAACTGTATTATTAGCAATATAATATTATACATTTAAATATGTAAATGGATAAAAACAAAATTTATGAATATGAAATATTTGTACTATTAATAGTTTGATATATTAATTAATGTCAATTATTAATCACCATTGATCTGGTGGCCCCAAATCAACTCTAAAGTCTGTTGTTGTTCTTGTGACTCATCACAAGAGATGAGAGTTGCTTCTCATCTCTGCTCATGCCTTACACTCATTCCCAAGAAAGAGGATCTACTTGGGCTCTTTGTCACCAACCAAGCAAAAGTATCCCTGTTCAGCAGAATTTTCCTTCCAGTTGTCCACGTGGGGCATTTTCCAGTCAGCGCTTGACCCAAGCCCTATCCTCAAATCCAGGCTGTGGTGGCCAG
Source organism: Panthera onca (assembly GCF_046562875.1). Classification (NCBI taxonomy): domain Eukaryota; kingdom Metazoa; phylum Chordata; class Mammalia; order Carnivora; family Felidae; genus Panthera; species Panthera onca. The sequence goes on from NC_138356.1 coordinate 71,303,017, forward strand.
GGTTTTCCAGTTCCCATAGAACAAATCGCTTATTTACTACAGAACAAATCATGGTGACTTATAGTGGAAGAACCTCCTTCTTCTGGCTGGTTTGTTCATTTGTTTGTTTTCTGGAAAGGTTCTTGAAGGTTTATTACACAGCCTGACGAAGATCATTTATAAAGGAAGAAACAGAGGCTCATGAATTTCAGTGACTCATCCAAGGTCACAAAGCTGATCGCTTGCATTACTCATATTTCAACCTAGGTCCATTGTCTTCCTAGCACTGTGTTTACCACTCTGCTTTTTGTCTGTGTGAGTCTGCAATGGTTGTCCACTGAAACATTTATATCTCTCCGTTTCCGATTTTTGGTTCACTAAAGATCGCTAGCAGTCTTTCCAAACGCTAAGCTTATGTGACACACAAACGCTGATAAAAAGAAAATAAAAAAGGTAACACAGAATAATGGATAAAATTTGTGGACTATTTGGAAAAAAAAAAAAAACTATCACCTGGAGCTTAGAAGCAACCTATCTGCCTGGTACCTTAAGAAAAGAGAGACATCCAGAAAGGCCTATGGCTAAAGGGACAAAACTTCTACAGTAGAAATCTTCTTGTCCTACGCTATTAGGATCATAGTTGGCTGGATAGTCAAAAAAGTTAGTAAAAATGAGGAAATCATAAAGTATAGTGCACAGATATCTTAAATATTTTATTTAAATGTAAGCTGACTAAAATGTATTTATTGGTTAATAATCGATTTAGACCTAAGCTTTCTCATTCAGATTGGATCTATAAATTGGAGTGTTATGTTGTCCTTATATAAATATTATGTATCATCTAGTTTTTGGTTTATTTAAAGTGAGGGTCAAACCTGAGGACTCTTGAAACAAATTGGATACAGACATTTTCTAGGTCTTTTGTCATGGATTTTTCATCTTTTAAAATCATTTGGCACACATGTAATTTCAATTACCTAATTCAGTTGCTTTTCAAAACCAGTTGGAACTTATTGAGTCTTTCCAAAGCATCCCACTTAGTTTTCTTAGTATCATAGTATAAATAATTCTCTTTCCATATTCATATTTTATCCATTTATATAATATTTAATTGAAATACATAATCACAATAACAAGTAAAATGGCATACACAGGTTTCGAAACAGGCACAACTGACTCTTAGTAAATATCTATATGACATTGGGAGCAGGGAGCAAAAGTTCAAATGTGCCACAGAGAGCATCCTATTACTATGAGTGTTGAGATGTCAATGGTATCAGCCCATATTTTACAGAGAGAATGGAGACCATCACTTAATTTGCCAACTCAGTGGTGTGGAGGTCGGATAAAAGACTTTCTAATATAGTTGACTTTGATGTCTTCTAGGAGAGCTAAACCCTATGCTTTCCACAGGAAGAGCACCAGGAAAGTACGTTGTGTGGCTGAGGAATGCCAGCTAGAAACAATCCTGCACACCACTCCTTATTAAATTAGCTATTACACATTTACAAGGTCAAGAATTTTATGGCATAACGAACAAAGCCGGTGTACCATCTTTATGAAACAATTAAAGAAATTATTGATTTGTTTTTGGATACAATTAATTTATATGAATCTAGAGTGAAAACATGTGCCCTTTATTTCAGATATTCCCTGGGAGTCTTTGACATGTTATGGGGTACATAACATACTGTGTTCACTAAGGGTCTTTTTATTGTAACTGGGAAAACCCAACCAAACAAAAGAAAAAAACTGGAGCTAGGTAAACACACACACACACACACACACACTTCTTTTAAAGGAAAACAGGCTATTGCAGAAATTAGGACTTGAACGACCAGATCTCCTTGTGGAAGCCAGAATTCCAAGATGGCCCTCAAGATTCCTGCTCCATTATGATTGCTCTGTATAATTTCCTCTCATTGAGCATGGGCCAGACTTATAAATATGATAGATAGCCACTCTATGATTACACTACATTGTATAAGACCCATTGTATAAGCAGGTTGGAGAAAATTCTCTGTTGGCTTCAAAGAAGTGAGCTGTCACGTTAGGAGAGGGTCACGTAGCTAGAACCCAACCAAGGCTGTTAGGAGCTGAGAGTAACCACTAGGCAACAACCAGCAAGAAAAGTAGGATTTCAGTCTACAACCACAAGGCGCTGATTCTGCCAGCAACCTGCAGGGTTTTGGAAGAAGACCCTAAGCCTCAGATTTCATCTCCTGCTGATGCTGTGATTAATTTTAGCTGTGTGAGACCTTGAGCGGAGAACCCAGGCACCCTGACTCACAGAAACTGGAGATAATGAATTTGCATGGTTTTAACTCATTAAGCTTGTGGTGATTTGTTATCTAGTACTAGAAAACAAACGCTCTTGGATAAGGCAGAATTTGGAGAATTCCAAAGGACTCCAATGGTGGTTGTTTGAGAATATTCACATTGAATACTGTCACCAATAGTTCTTAGTTTAAGAAACACTCAACCTGTTTCTCTCAGCTTGACTTTACAGGAGAAAATCTAATTTATGTAGCTAGGGCCAGGTTATAATTACATGGTCCAATCAGCTGTGGCTAGGAGAGGGGAGATTCCCATAGATCAGACACCACCACTTGATGAACCACCTCTGTGTATTGGCGGGTGGCTTCTAGAGAAGAGGAAGATCTTCAAGAAATGTTCGGTACATAGAAACCCTACAGACAAAGTATATTCTGAATATTAAACATTTGAGTCTTACCACTGGAAGACACCAGCAAAATAACTGATCCCAATGGTTTCCACCATCAGTTATGACCAATGAACAGTTTTACTTACCTCATGACACACAGTACTCCTATTTAAAAATAAAAGCAAAACACTGTCATGACCAACCTCCATTTATTAAAGACTAATGCATTACTTTGCCTTTTACATTATTCACAACAGGCACAATGATGTCAACATTTCTTAAAGCAATATACAACAAACACATTATTTTTTTGACGTCCTATGAAATACTGAAGTGTGACTCATGGAACTTCCACCTTATTTCCCACACAGCCCACTCCAGGTCAACAAATACCAGGTTGAGAACCATTAATCCAGCCTGGGGCCCTCACTTCATAGTTGTGGAAATTGCAGGGAACTTGGCTTTTTTCTTGAATCAAAAATAAAATCCAGACCCCCAAATCCACCATCTCCTTTAATCAAAAATCAAAGAAATCAAAAAAAAATTCCATTTCCTTCAATATCGACAGGAAGAATGGAGGGAACATCTTCAGGTGGAGAACCAGCCAGATATCAAACATCCAGTCATACACCATCGGTTGAATTTCTGCCTGAATAAGATCAGAGTTCGTGATGCCAGGAATCTAACATGGTAGCCCCTCGAGGGCCATTCCCAGGTCACAGTTCTCTCATTGGCTGAGGTAGCTACCAATGTCAATGAGGTAGACATGATGGGTTCATGAACCACTTACTAGTTCTTCAACTTAATGTTCTTCAACCATCTCGCAAACGTATTTCATTAGTCATAAGGAGAACCGAGAAGCTCTGTAAGATCCAAAGAAAACCCGCTGCTACCATTTGGAAACAGATTCAGCACTGGGAAACTCGACCTTCCCCACCAAGTACTAAACGTGAAAATATGATTCCAATTGTTCATGAATAACACAGGCGTTTGGTTAGGTGCAAGCATGTGACTGGGAATCCTGATGTCTGAATGAATGCCAACCTCGAGTTTCCAGGACTTAATTACAATTTCCAGGGTTTTAATAATAGAGACTCTGAAGGTTTGTTAAACTTCAAATGTCCTTAAAACTTTTTTGATGAGTTAACTGTAAACGAATAAAAAACATGTGCCTTAAGTTTCCCTTAGAATACATGTGGGTTTAAAAATTAAGGCAAAAAGGACTTGGCAAACATTGACTTTGAGACCTGCCAAACCCAAAGCATTTGAAAAAAATAGCTCAAGACATTTGGAGAATCCCAAAGTCTGGTAGGGTTTGTCCCTCCTTTAAAGAACAAATGAGACTGAATATAACTTTTTTTTAATGTTTAAGCATGGACATTCTTGCTAAAATACTGAAAGTGTATAAATATCTTGTTGTTTTTACATGCATGCTCACACAAATACACACACAGGTATATACACCAATGTATTTTTACTTGGCCTAAGTTCAAACTTCAGTGAATATCAACCTTAGTTGGCTCCTCTTAATGTTCACAATACAAATGAATGATAAACTTACACAAATACTCAAACACCTATCACAGCACAATTTTTCTACATGATGGTTCTGTTGGATACCGACAAATCTTGTAAGTTACTCTTTCTATAAGACTCTTCAATGAGATCTCATGACCCACCCCAAACACATCAAACCCTTAATTTTCTATGCTTTCTTATCGTGTCCCAGGCATATCTACTATTCAAAGCTTTATTTCCCAATCCTTCCCTTTGAATATGCATTCTCCAGCAATGCTACCATAATTCCCATCACATTGCTTGCAAACCCCAATCATTTCCACCTTTCCTTATTGGTCCTCTCTGTCTAATGCCACCCTATCTCCACCTGCAAATGTCCTTATCCTTCCAAGTACAAACTAAAATAATGCTTCCTCATGACCGCTCTCATAACCTGTGTAGACTTGGAAAATATCACCAGACCAGGCACCTTTATAAAACTCTTCCAAGTCTCTGTGTTGCCCACAATCACAGTTCAAATCTTTTGGCATTACAGGGGTGAGGCAGGTATAGAAGAAATCTTGCCAATCATTCCTCCACTCTTACTGGTTCTGACTGGTTTGAGAAACCGACCTAAGGATCCAGGTGGAAATCAAAGATAGCATTAATTTCACCACAGCTAAGTCTGGGCTGATGAAAATGGCACAGTTTATTCTACTTCCAAACCTGATTTCTTAAGGATCCCATAACAGGTAGCCAAGCTGAAATAGAGAAAGAAATTTGGAAATAGTGTCAAGATACCCACAATTCTAGGCACATATTGGGACAAAGCCACACGACTGAATCAAACTTTTCCTGTCCAATTTTGATGCAATACCCTCTCCCCCTGTGGATTACAATGGATGGGAGTGGAAGCAGTGCTTGGCTGGGTAGGGAGTGACACAAAAGAATCAACAACTAACTACTCTTTCCTCAACCAATTCAGAGCTACCATGCCGGGGATCCTGCCTGCCTTCTAGCTCCCTTTATGGATGCTCTGATCCAGACATGTTTCTAGGAGCTTGAATATCTCACGTTTGCCCATGCGATGTGTTTATTTTTAACCAATCTGTCCTTTGAAGATGTTGTTCTCTATGGGAGGGCTCTTCTTGTCCATCTGGTACAGCTAGTCATACCTGGAAAACTCGGCTCAGAAATTCACTTCTGTAGACATTCACTGAGCCTCCTTTGATTCCTTTTTCTACCTATTCTCTTGGGTAGCTTGACCATCATCTTTGATAATACCTGATGTACTGGCTTGTAGTTTCTACCTACAATTCTTCCTGAGAAGAGTGTGCACTTCTTGCGAACAGAGACTGCATCTTATTTTACTAGTTTCTATCACCTGGATTTGTTATATACAATCACTAACCAATATAGTCAATAGTAAATAATTTTTATTTAAATATGAGTGGGTCTACTTTATATACTGACTTCTCTGATCAGGGCTATACTGAGAATTGAATGGGTCTGACTCAGCATGGGTATAACTATGCAGATTGGAAGGTGGGATGAGGGGGCTGAACAGGGCAGGAAATGTTGGAAGACAGATACAACGTGTAGTCCCTTCCAGCAATGGTACAAATGATCATTCTTGTGGTCTTAAACCACTCTGTTGACTTCTTTAAGCCTTGACTTTAGAATAAGCTGTAGCCCGTATTGTGTCTTCCTTCCTTCTGAGCCAGCAGCTTCCTGGACACTCATTCTGTTGAGGAGGCAGAAGTTCAAGAGGCTGAGTCTAATCACAGGGAAGCATTCGAAGCATCTTTCCATGTCCTACTCTCCATGTCCTAAGTGCTGATACTTCACTGGCCAAAGAAGGCTTCTTGGCCAACCCCAACATTAATGGAATGAGGGAATATACTCTACCAACTTGAGTGGCAAGTGCTACAGAGTCACGTGGCAGAAAGCTTGGATGCATTATGTCATCACAGGGAGGATGTAAAGATTGGGAGAAATTGTAATCTACCACATTGCCGTCACACTGATAGTAGAGTGTTCAGCGAATAATCACTCCTCTCTTCTATTTGTAGAGTAATATCCTGCTCTCTTTGAAAAAAGCATCTAAAGTCAGGTGTACCTTCTACATGAAGCTAGTGGCTAGCTTGGGGCTGTATTACCGAGTTGCCTTGTATAAACATATATCACTTGTGAGGTGATGGCAGAAGCCAGGAATCATGCTCAGAAGGGATGATTGAGTTAAATGTTAAGTAAATAAATACAAAATTTATTCATGGATCAAAGAGGCACACATAGGAAGCAGTAATCAAGATGGGGAATCAAAATGTCCCCAAACAGGAAAGCTGGGAGTGATTTGGGTCCAATAATAAATAGCCAGGAACAAATGTCTTGGTTACTTCAAAACTCAGAAGCCACTGATCTACAAATTTAACATATGTACAAACTAACAACACTTGTTATATAGTCGACATCTACTATACCTCTGGCTCTGCAATAGGTACTTTATATACATTTTGTCTTTTCCAATAAAATTTGATTCTTCTATCTGTACCAACCTTGTAAAAATGCTACATATTTAACTATTAATAGTTAATATTCCTTAATATTCCAGAGGAAGTTATTTTAAAACACAGCTCTGAATGATTAGCCAAACACACTTCCCATTTTTTCCGAGCTGCTTTATAGGTAAGTTCGTTCACAAGTGCTCTGTTACTATTTTTAACAAATCCCAAACACAAGTTTATCATGAAAAAGGGAAGGAAGGAAGAAAATGGAGCACTTAATATGGTACATGCATCATTTCCTTTACTTCTCCCTACATTACAGCAAAGGAGATGATCCTCATCTTTCCTTCATTGACTGGGAAACTCAGGCTAAAAGAAGGTGAGTAATGTTCCAAAGTTTGGACTCATAGGACTGAGTGTCCTTTATTACACCCAACTATCAACTTCTCTGACAAGAAAATACTCTACCAATTGCATCCACAAAGAGTTCTCGTCTGTGTCAACTTGATTCTCATATACTGAGAAGCAAAATCTGGTTGGGTAAGCATATGCCTCCTTCCTGTAAGCAATAATCCAGCAACTCTACATAGCAGCTTAACTTCACAGGGAAGAGGAAGTCACTGCAATGGTGTTTGGCCAGCCAAAGAGCTTCTCCTTACTATTGACCTCCAACGTGCATCTTGGGTCTTGCGTATCCTTGATCAGTAATTGTTAACAGGTAGCATTTATATGATCTCCTCTATCAACTCAGATTTGTCCTTAGCAGTAGACATTTCATGAACAAGAAGTCATTAGACAATTCATTCCTATTTTTGCTTCTTTCTGGCCCGTTTAAAGGCTTCGCTGGAATTCAAGAAATGAAGTGTTGTTTTTAATTCTGATAATAAGGTTTAGAATTCTTTGTCTCTTTCCCATAAATTGCCTGAAAATTGAATTCATCCTGGGAGAGGAGGTGTTTTGTTTTGTTTGTTTTCTGGAAACCTAACGAGTAGTTTAGTGAGGTGAGACACTTTGAATGGATTGTTTCTTCTGGTACAAAATGGCACTGTGGAGAACAAAAACAACTTCCAAGAAACACATTTCTAAAGTGCTTAGGTTTTAGGGGAATTGGGTTTATAATTAATTCTTTCCATTCCTAAGAGATTTCTAGAAAATTCTCTTTCTCAATAGTGAATTCATTTCCCCCCTTAGAGGAGCATTTTAATTGGAAGTTTCCAGAGGCAGATGACTTTGGGGGAAAGGTTTTATATGGCTTTGGGGCCAGACACAACTGTGTGAAAGTTCCTATTGTGTTATCCAATGTATTTGGATAACATGCTTAAGCCATCTGAGCATTAATTTTCTAATTTATAAAATGAGGATAAGAATACCGAACTCATAAGTATGCTGGGAGGAGTAAATTAGATAAGACATGAAAAACACTTTGCAGTGTAACCAGAAAGCAGCTTTTCAAGGTAATAGGGTTGAGAGGTAATAGCAATCGAGAGATGTTGGAGGTCTGTTGATGTGATTTTTGTATCTCCTATCTTGATGGAATCCCTACATCAGAGGCTGCTTTCTTTCAGGGTAAAAATGAAACGGTCCATCCCTTTAGTTTTGGCTGATGTTTCTGTGTGTCAAACAGGTCAGTTAGAGCTTTTTGTTTCCCCCACTAGTCTTTTCTACGTGCAGGTGCCAAAGGGATGGCTATGGGATTTTTGCCCTAAGTGCCAGTGGTATAACCTTGGTGGGTCAGTGGTATAACCTTCGTGTGTTATGATACATTGTTACTTCAGTGCTAGAACAGATCCAATAGCTATTTCCAGCACAGGTGGAAATGTTATTGGGAATAGATACTTGTATCCTTAACAGATTAATAAGTGTAAATAATATAGTGGACACTGTGATGTACCCGCCGGGTTTCCTTTCAGAGAAGTTGATAGTTGGGTGTAATAAAGGACACTCATTTCCCCCAAAGGTCAGACGTGTTGAGTGCTGACGGTTCACAGATCAGTCCCTTTCTGGGAATGTCCCTGCACTGGGGGGAGGGGCTCTACTCAAAGTTAAGCTCACGTTCAATGACAATTTGAGGTGTGGCTATGAAGGCCCCACCCCCTTTCCTCAAGGAGGAAACATAATTGCATAAAGTGATCCATTGACACATAGTATGTATGTTACTTTTGTTCCTGTTCTTGTGCTCTGTGCATGAGAATACATTGGATACATTGCTAACCCATACAATCTTTGAAAAAAAAAATTATTAATTCAGCACAGACCCGTCTGAGGGTTCAAGAAGCTGGGCTGAAACATGCATAAATTGCCCAAATAAGAGGATTGATGGCATTTGGGGGAAACCCAGGCCACAGTCTCAAGGATTTCATTTCAATTACTCAATTCATGTATTTAAATTCTCTATGTCAAGTGTAATTCCCTTGCCTGCCATCTTTCAGGCGTGTGTCCTTGCCAACTCCTTTACCTGGATAACTCTTACTTCTCTTAAAAACTGCACTCAGGAGTCACTTCTTACAGGGAGTCTTCCATGATTCTCAGACTGCACTCGTTTCTCCTCCTCTAAGGCATTGACGAGATGCAAGCCTAATGCTTTTCATAGATTCACCTCATTTTACTATAATTTTAATATAGAAGTGGGTTCATATAGTTAGAAACCTTTATTCCCCAAATCTAGCAATCATACTTACATATAATATATGTTGAATCAATAGTAGTTAAATTGAACTGAAATATGAAAAGGTCAATTTTCATCATCATTCCAGTCTTGAACTCACTGAAATTAAAAAGGATCATCTCCGACTTTACCAAATAGCAAACAAAAAAAAAATTTTTTTAAGTCTCTGCCACTCTAAGAGCATAATTCAAGTAGATGAGACACACACTTAAGTCTTTAGAGAGAAACGAAAAAGAATTTTCTCTCTAGGAAATGTACAAGGAAATAATCTGCTCAATCTGAGAACAGATCCAATAACTAATTCCAGCAAGGATTGAAATGTTATTAGGATTAGATACTTGTACCCTTAATAGGTTAATAGGTGTCAATAATATGGCTGAGCGGCTAGAGCAAAGCACAGATATGTGAGATCCTTCTGAAAGTTGTTTTATGAAACTATGAGCCAATACAAGCTTTTTACTTCCACATTATATAAAGAAAATCACTACTTGTCCGATTAGAATGTTCACTTATTCAATTCTTTAAAACATTTACATTTTTTTCTGTCCTGAACATTCTCAAGACTTTTGGCACATTATTTACGTCAGTTATGCTGAATTCTTAAAATCTGGCCTTGGTTATACAACTCAGGTCTTTCATCACTGGTCCCTCTCTGTGAGAGTGGGTAGTTTTAAATAATCTTATTATAGAAAAGAATAGATTGAGTGGTTTGAATTACAATTTCCCAACAGATTCCTAGTTCAAATAAAACCGTCTTTGGTTTTAATGTGGTTCTTTTTGTGCAATGGCAGGAAATAAAAAGGGACACATTTTTAGAGCTAAATATGATAGGTACAAACCCACAACATTTTGGAGAGACATTAGGGCAAACCTATTTACTCTTCAGATCAAAAGACTAAAGTTAAAGCAGCGAAGTAATTAGTCCAAGGTCATATACCTAGTTCACAGCAGAAATATGACTTGATGTTAAGATGTGCTTATTTTGCTTTATAGAAGCAACTGTAATTAAGCAGAGGCTTAAGACAGCTTTTCTCAAGGTCAGAAAATCTTGATTCAAATTCTGGCTTTGCTGGGATAGGGAATTGTGGGAACTTTGGCCAACTCAGTTTCTCATCTACTAACTGTGGTTTTCATACCCATTTCCAAGAGGAGAGTAAATTTTCAAGAAGTATTGGCTGGATCTGCTACCGGGCCTTATAAGAGTGGCTTTGCTTGCCAAAATAAAATTTTGGAATTTCTTTTAAGACATCTTACATTCAAAGACAACAAGAGAGGTGGATAATGTTTAAGTCACCAGATAAAGTTTCAGGCTTCTCCCTACGAGTCAACTGATGCAAACCAATCAACCTCCAAAACCATTGGCTCTTGGGTGCAATATGATCCAAATTTTCCTCAAGAGGTTCTCCCAAGTGCAAAGTCAATACCTAGCTACATCCATTCTGTCAAGCTGTGAAATCATTTGCTCGTCAGCCAGAATAACTCTGAACAATGGGAATTGTTATTTGCAAGATGTTCTTAACACCCCGAGTCAAGCGGTTCTTTGTATCTGTCTAGGAGGTTCGCAGAAATGCTACTTTCTTCAAGTAAGTCCAAAAATCTGTTGATGATTTTTATTGATTGAGTTCATGAGCCTGTGGCTTGAGGCAGATCGTGAAACACTGACTCCATCCTTGGATGCTTTTCACAATCCCATTGCCCTGGAGCCAACAACAATTGCCTGATTGGTTGCTGGCTACAGTAATGGGGGAAATCTACTCACTTATTATATCAGGCAGAAAGAACCTGCTTCTGTTTTTTGGTACTCTATTTGAGAATTCAAGGCCAGTTGTACCCTTCTGCTGGAGAAGCAGTCCAATATTTGATGTTATGACACTCTAAATATAGCACAACCTGGAATCCTCTAGGAGGGTTAGGAAAAGGGGGGTTGTTTCAAGAAACAGAGAGAAAGAGAACAGTGCCTTCTTGTTCAATTACATTCCAAAGGTCTACAGTTTGCTAAGACTTAGTCATTAGCTTTTTGGTGAGATGTAAGACACGTACATTAATGCGCACAAATTTGAGGAGTCCACCTTGATGGTTTTGTGTATGCCTACACACGTGTAATCACTTCTCAACTCAAGCAAAATATCTCCAGGACCCAAGGACTCTCCCCCTACCTAGTCAAATACTATCCCCCTCCCCCAATACACACACACACACACACACACACACACACACACACAGACAACCACTGTTTGGCTCCTATTAACATAGGTTATTTGGCCTGTTCCTGAAATATATATATATAAGTGGAGCCATACAGAATCCATTTTGGTGGACCTGGCTTAGTTTGCTCAGTATTATGTTGAAGCAAGTACCCGTGTTATTACTGTGCACGGCAGTAGTTTATCCGTTTATACTACAGTATGAATACACTGTACAAGTACACTGTAGTTTATTTACCCTTTCACCTATTTGGGTTGCTTCCATTTCAGGGCTGTTATAAGGGAAAGCTGCTATAAACATTTTCGTTCACGTCTTTGGTTGACCTCTGCATTCCTGCTTCTCAGGGAAATACCTAGGGAGGGAATCGCTGAGTCATAGGGTAAGCTCAGACTGAACATTAAGAGATGCTGATAAAGAAGCGTGGGAAGTTGGGACGCCTGGGTGGCTCAGTTGGTGGAGCGTCCGACTTCGGCTGAGGTCATGATCTCGCGGTCTGTGGGATCGAGCCCCGCGACGGGCTCTGTGCTGACAGCTCAGCGCCTGGAGCCTGCTTCCGATCCTGTGTGTGTGTCTCTCTCTCTGCCCCTCCCCCACTCTCACTTTGTCTCACTCTGTCTCCCAAAAATAAATTAAAAAATGTAAAAAAAAAAAAAAAGTGTGGGAAGAGACTTGGGCCAATGAATACTCCCACCATAAATGCAAGAGGGTTTCGGTTGTTACATCTTCAACCACACCTGGAGTTATCAGCCTTTCGGCTTAATCTGTCAACTCTCATTTCAGTTCTATTTACGTCGTAAGGGGAAAACTAGCAATGTGTTTAACGGTGTAGATTCTTGCATCCGGTTGCTTGAATTTAAATCCTGTGTTATTTGCCACCTGTGTGACTTTGGTTAAATTACTCAGCCTCTTTGTACCCCGGTTGCCTCAACTGCAAAATGAGGCTATTAAGTACAGGGTTCGTACAGGGTGGTTGTAAAGGCTAAACGACTATCGTATCGCTCTTGGACCAGCACATAGAAAACACCGTTAAGTGTTAGGTCTTTCTGTGTGTGTTTGTTTTTACGTAATATACTCACATGTTTCAAAAGTCAAAACATACAGAATATTCGTTAACTTTTTTAAAAAATCAAAATAGTTATTGCAGGGCTATGATTTCTGAGGTCCTATGCTACACGTTGCGTGTGGAGGAGAGCGGAGGGAGGAGGGAGATGTGGCGACAAAGCTATAGAGGCAGCAGGAACCAGCCTGAGGAGCCTTGTTAGGCGAAGGGGTTCAGACTTCCCTGAGAAGGTCATTGGGACACATTAATGTAAGCCAGGGAGTGTCACTGTCATACTTGTATGATGGGCTAGAGATGGGATGGGAGGGGGGGCAGAATATTAGCTACCTCTTGCAGAGGATTGTCATAGTACCAGGCACTGTGCTAAACATCTTGCAAATGTTTTCTCAATGAACCCCAAACCCGACAGAATGTCGTCATCATCTCATATTACAAGTAGGTTGAAGCTTAGGGCGAAAGCAACCTCCCCAAGGTCACGAAGTCAGTTTCAACTGGGGTTTCAACCCAGTGCATCTGACCCCTGGATTGAAGTCCTGACCATGTCCACGCACCAAAACAATGAGTGCCACAAACAAGATATTCAATCCCCTTTGCAACACTCTGGGGGAAGTATGATCCTCATTTCACAGATGGGACAACCGAGGCTCCGGCTAGAAAATACCATCCCCAGGGTCCTGCGTGGGGGAGTGGCAGAGCCCGTGTTCAACACTGGGTCTGCCATGTCTTTCCCTCTGGGATCTCCCTCTCCGGTGTGGGAGCTCACAGCAAATGAACCTGACAAAAACTGTTGCTACCTAAATCAGGGGCAAGCACTCTTCTTCTATAAAGGGCCAGAAAACGAATATCTGAGGTTTCGCAGGCCGTATGGTCTTTGTACAGCTGTAGCTTGAAATATGTACAGAAATGGGCATGCATGGCTATGTTCCAATACATCTTTTATTTACAAAAATAGGACTGGGCTAGATTGGCCTGTGGGTGGCATTTATTGACTCCTGGTATGACATATCTAAAGAATACAATCACCCTTCTCTGACCAGTTATAACTCTGGTAAAAAAAAAATTAAACTCATGTTACCAATTATATAACATAACTTTCTTTAACCATCCTGTTGTACTTGGAATATTTAGAGTTTCTATCTTCTTTTTTGGTCTTGATTTTGGTCTAGATATTGATGCTCCCAAACTTTTGTTTTCACAGTGCTTTTTTTTTTTTCCCCCCTCCTTTAGAATTATGTCCCTGGGAGAAATTCCCAGTAGTGGGATTACTGGTTAAAATATATGGGTGTTTTTATAGGTATCTATAAAATTATATTTTCACTTGAGGCATATTGAATGAATCTCCCCACTCCTTCCATTATTTCCACACCACCCTACATGAGTAGTATTTATTATTATTTAGCCTCAAAATCCACCCCCCCCACCAATGCTCTAAGTGCAAAGCCAATGAAATATTTAACTTCAAAAAGCAAAATGTCACCAGCTGAATGAGTGGAAGATATACGTGAGAAAAGAAAATGTTTGGGGACAAGCGGCAGAAATTTGGCACAAATACTACAAACTTCTCCACTTGCCCTTTCTGTGTCTTAAACACGCCGAACATTTTGCTTCCCAGGATTTATCTGATTCTCCTTGAAAGTGTTGAAATGAACTCATGTCCACACCCAAGGCTGCCAGTGTCTGAAAAATTGTGTAGCCTGTCTTTGGATGAACAAATTTAAACTCAAAGGAAACAACTTCTGTGTTTCTTAATTTTCTTGGCTTTTTGGGGTAGGAAGTGGGATGGAAGAGAAGTTTTTTTTCCAAGAAAGAAATCTTTCATAACAGGTTTGAAATAATGACAAAAATAAATAAATGTTATAGACTGTCAAAAAATATCTATATCAGAATGACTGATGATGAGTTTATCCCTTTCATCATGGAACTATCTTCCAGGGGCACCTCGGTGGCTCAGGCGGTTAAGTGTCCAACTTCAGATCAGGTCACGATCTCACAGTTCGGGAGTTCGAGCCCCGGATCAGGCTCTGTGCTGAGAGCTCAGAGGCTGGAACCTGCTTCGGATCCTGGGTCTCCCTCTCTCTCTGCCCCTCCCCTGCTCACCTTCTGTGTCTCTCTCTCAAAAAAAAAAAAAAAAAAAAATAGGTAAGCATTAAAAAAAAAAAAAAGTATCTTCCAAATGTGGACCTCTTCTCTCCACTCATACTCTCTTCAGCAAGCCTCTCCTCATATGAGGCTATCATAGTAACCTCTTAGGTGCCTTCAGGTGTTCCAAATCGAATTATTCCCCCAAATCCACCCAGACTGGTCTTGTTGAAAACCCCACCTGATGACGGTGCTCCTCTGAGAACTCTTTCAGCCCCGCAGTGCCCACGAGATAACCAGGGCCTCTACAATCTACTCCCCAACTGCATTTTCTGCCATCATCTCCTATCCTTCTTCAACCCCCTTGACGACTTCACTGAAATGCTCGTCCGCTCTTTACCATGGACAAGCATGTATATGCAGGGCATCCCTCTAAAACACAGCCTAGGAGCTGCAGGGGCCTGGGTGACTTGTTAAAAACACAAGCTCCCAGACAAACTCCAGATGGCTCGAATCAGAATCCCACGGTCAGGAAGTAAGATTTTATTTTGTAAGAAGCTCTCCAGTTACTCCTTTGGTGAGGGGACCACTGTGTCTACTGCTCCGTGTCTTGGAATGCCGCTTCCTCACTCCCGGCAGATTGCGCCTCCTTCTTTCAGATCCCACTTAAACTTTGCCTCCTTTGGGAAGAATCTCCTACTACCCCAGTCACAGAATCAACACTTCCTTACCCTTTCCTCTGAGAGTACTCTACCGTGCCTTCATTCCCCCCGTTTGTTGAGCATTGCTTTCTCTTCCTCCATGAGAAAATGCCCTCTGTGTCAATAACACGTGTGCAAGAAGGATGACGTAGAAGGTGAGATGAATTCTACTGGCGAGTTACCATGTGACCATCTCTGATCTAGGCATGTTGGAGAAATCCCATGAAGCTTAAGGGTGACCGTTACAGAACTTGCAAGTTCCTTAGCAAAGCAATTCTCCCTTCTCTTTCTGGGGTGCCTTCCTGGCCCTACTGTCACACAGATATGTCACATAGCTCTCCCTCTGAAATATACATTTTTTTTAATGTTTATTTTTTTAAAGAGATAGAGTGTGAGCATGGGAGAGGCAGAGAGAGAGGGAAACACAGAATCCAGAGAGGGCTCCAGGCTCCGAGCTGTCAGCACAGAGCCCGACGCGGGGCTCGAACCCACAAACTGTGAATCATGCCCTGAGCCAAAGTCAGACGCTTAACCGACTGAGCCACCCAGGCGCCCCTGCAATATACATTTCTAAGGGTGGGGTCTGTGTCTTCTTCATCTTGTACCCACATCACATACAGAGTGCCTGATTATCTGGACTTTTGCGTAGTTCACAATCTCTGGGATCCAAGAGGCTGACATCAGTCTAACATAGTGCTTAAGACCATGAGCTTTGGAATTAGGGCTTGGGTTCAAATTCCAGCCATGGACTAGTGATCTTGCGCTAATTACTTAACCTACGCTATCTCAGTTTTCTCTTCAGCAAATGGGAATAATAAGAATACATATCGAGTTCTTCTCAGAGTTAAATAGGTAGTGGTGTACCTCTAATCATATAGTAAATGGTGAGTAAATGTTGGCTTTTATTGACATGGTAGGCAGCCTCTTCCTGAGGAGTTCCCCAAGTCTCCTTTGAGGTAGTCACCTGACTCCTGAATGCCGATGGGCGGCCTGGAGAATTCCAGGCCCACGTACTGCTGCTCTCCCCACTCAGAGGCATCTGTCCTAATCTGAAACACAGGACCCTAGCAAGGTCCCAACATCCCTTCCCCAGCCCTCCTGCCCTGCGTGGCCCCTCGAGCACCATTCAGTCTTGCTGAGGGAGGATAACAGTGCTCTGTATACAGCTCTGTGCAAACATAAGATATTGTCGTCATTTCTCTCCTTGACTGGGCTTTAAATTCTTTGTTGGCAGAGATCATGCCCACACACACACACACCCTATTCCTCCTGGGTGTGGAGGAACCTCCAAACAATGGTTCCACTTGAGGAACCTCACAAACAATGGAGATGTGAGCATGATATGTCCTGCTCTGGACTGTAGATTTTCTGGAAGGGCATGGACCGTGCTGACCAAATAAGAACTGACCTCTGATGAAGACAGATACCGCCCTTGGTTTACTGAGGAAGCCCTACTCTATTGCTCTCCAGTGACCTGAAGCGGCCTCCACATTAACTATCTCTCTCAGAACACACATGATTCACTCTATGCCCAATTTAAGGTTTGCGACTTTTTTCTCACTGTGGTTTGAGAAGTGTTTTAAAATTTATGGGAGGCGAGTTACTTAACCTTGCTTTGAGAGAATTGCTCGATCCAAAACAAATGGAAGTAAAATACAAACTTAAAAAAAAAAAAAAAGCCAAGGTCAAAATGCAATATTCATAATCAGTGCCAGCCAGAACCTCAACTGCAAGATTAAAATAAGAAAGTGACCCACAGAGCTTCTCATGAATGCCCTACCTCTCTGAACATGCATAGGAGTTGAGAGTATTTCTCATCTGAGAATTGATTCATTGCTCCCTGGTGGTGTTATGTTTGCACCTGTTTTGGTCTGTGTCTCGGTTGGTTCAGGCGGCCGCAGCAAATTGTAGAGGGGGGCCTAAACACCAGAAATGATTTCTCACTTCCTGGAAGACCAGGGTGCCAGTGTGGTCCAGCTCTGGCGAGGACTTCCTCCCACATTGCAGATGACCCATCTTGTATCGTCACGTAGCGGGAAGAGGAAAGAAAGCTCTCTGGGGTCCCTTTTATAAGGGCACCAATCAGATTCACGAGGACTTCACACTCACGACCTCATCACCTCCCAAAGGCCCTACATCTTAATACTTCACTCTGGAGATTAGAATTTCCCCATATGAATTTTGAGGAGACACAAACATTCAACCCATTGCAGTCTACCTGCATTTTGTGACCTCCATGATGTGACAGAACATGTCTCGTTTATACCGTATTCCCCTATGGATTGATTGCATACAGTATCTTCCACCTTGGGTATTTTCAATAAATACTTGTTTAATGGGAGACCATGGTCAAAGGCAAGCTAGCTTTGGTTTTGTATCTTTCACATGGGTACAATGATTATTATTCATATGCTTTTGAGAGAATTAAAGGAGTAATTGTATGTGGAAGGGACTTCCTTCCTTCCTCCCTCCCTCTTTCCCTTCCTTCTTTCCTTCCTTACTGCTTTCCATCTTCCCTTCCTTCCTGCTTTCCATCTTCCCTTCCTTCCTTCCTTTCATCCTCCCTTCCTTCCTCCCTTCCTTCCTTCCTTCCTTCCTTCCTTCCTCTTTTCTTCCTACCTTCACTTCTTTCCTCTCTTCCCCTTTTATTCCTCATCCCTCTGAAAAATGTTGGCCAAAGACCAGAGAGAAAGGGATAGAAGCCCCATGGCACTTGGCATAGAAAGGAAATAAGTCAGGCTTGGAGAAAGGCTGCTCTGGTTTGCTGTAGCACAGCCATCGTGGGAGGCCAGCAGCAAAGACAACGTTGAGGATTGATTCAGGGTAAGCATAGAATTAGTTAGAAAGAGACCTTTTAAAGAGGCCTCTTCCTACTTAATTTTTCCATGTCAGACATCATCTCTTCCTCTGCTTCTAACTGGTAGCCCAGCTTTCCAATAACTCCCTGTGTTGACTAAAGGACAAGAAAGCACAATAGAGATCAAGCAGTCCTCAAGGTCAAGCCACACCCCTGTCTTGTTCCTTAGAAACACATGCACACTCCTCCCTCTACACTACTGTCTTTCTCTTCACCTGCTAAAGAATTTCAGACTACATTTTTTTAATAACTAAAAATTTCAAATTTCTTTCACTCTAATCCTTGATTTACCACTTGCAACCTTCTTTTGAGTATTTGGTGATCCATTAATAAATTTATATATGTTTGTATATAATAATATAAATTAAAACATGTTCATTTACAGTATTTAAGCATCAGTTAAGCATCTGACTTAGGCTCAGGTCGTGATCTCACAGTTTGTGGGTTCGAGCCCCACGTCAGGCTCTGTGCTGACAGTTCAGAGCCTGGAGCCTGTTTCAGATTCTGTGTCTCATTCTCTCTCTGCCCCTCCCCCACTTGTGCTCTGTCTCTCAGAAATAAATAAATGTAAAAAATATTTTTAAAAACATGTTCATTTACATATATACTTTTCTCAGATTATTAAATTATACATTTTTATTTGATTTTATTATTTTTTGTAGTCATTTTTTAATTGTTGCAAAATATATAACAAAATTTCCTCTTATAATGATTTTATTTGTTTTATTTTTCAACATGATAAGTGCAGTCCTTAATCCCTCTCCCCTATTTCACCCGTCCCCCCACCTCCCCTCTGGTAACCATCAGTTTGTTCTCTATACTTAAGAGTCTGTTTCTTGGTTTGTCTTTCTCTCTCTCTCTCTCTTGTTTTCCTTTGCTCATTTGTTTTGTTTCTTAAATTCCACAATGAGTGAAATCATGTGGTATTTGTCTTTGACTGACTAATTTCACGTAGCATTCTACTCTCTAGCTCCATTCGTGTTGTCGGAAAGAGCAAGATTTCATTCTTTTTTATGACTGAGTAATATTCCATTGCATTTCTATGCCACATCTTCTTTATCCACTCATCTGTTGATGGATGCTTGGGCTGCTTCCATAGTTTGGCTATTGTAAATAATGCTTCTATAAACAGGGGTGCATGTATTCCTTTGAATTATTGTTTTGGTATTTCTTGGGTAAATGCCTAGTAACATGATTCCTGGATTTCTCCTTTTAATCATCTTAAAATGTGCAATTCAGTGCCCTTAATTACCTCCTTAATTACCACTTTTTTAAATTTTTTTTTTTTTTCAACGTTTTTTATTTATTTTTGGGACAGAGAGAGACAGAGCATGAACGGGGGAGGGGCAGAGAGAGAGGGAGACACAGAATCGGAAACAGGCTCCAGGCTCCGAGCCATCAGCCCAGAGCCTGACACGGGGCTCGAACTCATGGACCGCGAGATCGTGACCTGGCTGAAGTCGGACGCTTAACCGACTGCGCCACCCAGGCGCCCCACCACTTTTTTAAAAAATAGGGAATCTGTAAAAATACATTCTTCCAAAGCACTTCACATGGCAAAGTAAAAATTTTCACCCTTTTCAGCACAACCAGTATTTAAACAATATCCTTATCCCACATACTGCCCTGGTCATGACAGAGTGCCATAGAACCAAGAAAAAAGCTCACCATCTTACACGCAAACTGAAAGTAAGCTCTGCTCCAGGTATGAACATTATATATGTTCCTGTTAAGTTATTTAGAGAAAAGGAGGAAAATCCAAAGAATAACGAGGGCCCAGGGAAAGTCAAAGACCTAGAAAGATAAATTGTTACAGAATATGTCGTTACATCGGAAATTAAAAGAGGGGGTACCTGAGTGGCTCAGTCTGTTGAGGGCCTGACTCTCGATTTTGGCTCAGGTCATGATCTCACAGTTTATGAGTTCAAGCCCCATATTGGGCTCTGTGCTGACAAAGCAGAGCCTGCTTGGGATTTTCTCTCTCCCTCTCTCTCTGCCCCTCCCCCGCTGGTCTTTCTCTCTCTCTCTCTCTCTCTCTCTCTCTCTCTCTCTCAAAAATAAATAAAAAACATTACAAATATTTTTTTTTTAAAACAATGAAATTAAAAGAGGACCCAAAATACTAAGAGAGTCTCTAGGCAGCCTTCAGACGATCAAGTATTTGGTAAATTTATGTCATAGAAAGGGAATTAAGAACATGGGCTCTGACCCAAAACTGGCTTAAAAACTCAATTACGCCAATGAATTCCTGTGTGAAATTGGGAAATCATTTATCCTATACATGACCTTGTAACCTTCTATGTAAAACAAGAATGATAACAGAGCTAATTTTATAGGGTAATCGCAAAGCCGAAGTTGTAAAGTTGTGAGGGGAGTTGAGTTTGTGCGCGTGAAATATTTAGGAAATGCCCAGCATTCAATGCTATGGAAGTGTCAGCTGTAATATTGACGTTACTGTTAGTATCTTCCAGAATGGTTTTAAGGTTAAGAAGAGATACTTTATGGAGGAAAAACAAGCGGGCTTGGAAGATTTCGAAGTTGAGTTGATGGGATACTATCCTATCTGATTCTCTTCGCTTATGCTTCTCTCATGGCTAAATTTCTCTAGTGGCTTTAAAAAGCAAAGAGGGGCCAGAAGAGAATGCCGGCATTTTCTAGCATTGCTAATTGCCATATGCACTCATCTCTCCCACCCTCCCGACCCCCGGCCCTGATACATGCTTGCCACAGAGCAGTGTTCTGATTTCTGCCTCTCTGCCAGACATTTAGATTTAGATTCTCTACCTCATTTAGGCTTTAGAACAACCTAGTGAAAGAGGTCTTCACCACCATAAGGATGAGGAAATTGAGTCTTAGAGAGGGAGAAGAACTTGCCCAACTACCAGCTCCATATGGCAGAACTAGTTGAACTTTTTGGGTGAAGTTCAGAGCCCATGCTCTCTCTGCCACATCATGCCCTAAGCAAGACTCCTGTGGTTCCAGCTGTCTAGGTGTTTCTATGTATAAACAGAAGGTGTCAAGGATCTAGAAATAGGCCATCCATCAGTGGGTGCCATCTGTAGCCGGTGTCCCAGGGAGCAGTGGTCGGTCCCAGTTGAGAAATTCCAATCCTACCATCTCATTAACTCCTCCCCCACCCCCCCCAGCACTCCCTACACCCCTACAACTGCTTCCATAGAGCTCCATCTAGTGCTTTAGGGCAGGGCGAGTCAGCAGGGGTGGGAATTGAAAACAAAGGTCAGGCTTCTCTTGGGAGAGTCTTCTTCAGAAAGCCTTCCAGGTGATAACTTAATGCCAGAGAGCCGAGTTGGAGGAAGAGGGCAACCTGGGGGAGGATGGGTGTGACTACTTCTCCCAATAAACCGAAATTTCCCTGGCCATCCCCAAAGAAATATATATATATATATATATATATTTTTTTTTTTTAGATTCACAAATTATACATCTTGTTACCCAAATGGGCTACATGTTTCTCACTGCTTGCTTATTTATTTATTTATTTATTTATTTATTTATTATGTTTATGTTTTCATTTCTCTGCCCTTGCCCGTGCTGCTTTCTCATCTTGTAATAAAGCTTCATACCTAATATTCAGGGTTTAGAGGCCCTGAACCTGAAGAATATGCTGAGGAACAAAGTCAGCTGATAGATTTTCTGATCTTCTGCAGTAAATCCCGTCTAACATGCCTCCCTGTCTTAGCCTTCTGACCCCTTCCTTAATACTCCACCAAGGCAATTCTACAACCTCATTTACTGTAGACAATCATTTTCCCGAGCTTCAAACAGCCATCCTGTTAGAGTATTACAACTGGTTCAAGTATCCTTGCCAGAAAGAAAACCTGAGTGATGAGAAAAATGTCCCATATCCAGGCTTATATTCCCCAAGTCTTGTTCCAATAGCCTCAAAGTCCATTTCCAAACATGTTTCCTTGATTACCGCTGATATATGTAACTGGGTCCTGAAAACCAATTGATGAATAATAGTCCCTTTCTTCCTGAATCAGAAACAGTAATTCTTCCAGGTAGGCATGCTAAGACATCGCTCTAATTATTGGTCCACTAGAGGCAGTGAGGAGAATGGAGGCAGATCTCAAGGATGGCAAGCACCACTTTCAGAATCAATGCCCTAAGCATGGCCTTTGCCTCATGTGCGGGCAAGGGAGGCTGCTATTCCCCATCACCGACGAGAGAGACATTCAGGAGAATCTGGGGATTCAATGTTCTCAAGCATATTCATCCTGATGACCCCATCCCAGCTCTCAGGAACCTATTCCTTCCATATTGGAGCACAGAATTTAGTCTAGAATACTTGCTATAGCCTCAAAATCAGCCTTCTTTGTAATTCTGCTACTCTCACAATCAGATCCCGATTTTCAGTATAATCTGTCCTTGAGTGGCACATGAAAGTCTACTTTAGTCTGCCATACATATTTGCTGGATTTTGTTTTCCAAGCTCTGAGTTACTATCAATAAGAAGTTAAATCGTTACCCCCCACCTCCCCAGAAAAACAGGTCCACCTGAAACCTCAGAATGTAAGCTTATTTGGAACAGGGTCTTTGCTGATATAATTAAGGTAAGGATCTTGAAATGAGATCATGCCGGATTTTGGTTGAGCCCTGAATCTAGTGACGGGTATCCTTATAAGAACAGGGAAGGCACACAGAGACGCAGGATAGAAGGTCATCTGAACATGGAGGCAGAGATTGGAGCTTTGCTCCTGGAAGTAAAGGAGCACTGAGACACACAGAAGCTGGAGGAGGCAAGGAAGGATTCTCCCCCCTAGAGTCTCAGCAGGTAGTATAACCTGCCAACACCTTTGATTTTAGAATTCTGGCCTCCAAAACACTGACAGAATAAATTTTTTCTTGTTTCCACCCCCCCTGGTTTATGGTGCTTTGCATATGGCAGCGTTCAGAGACTAATACAGGAGCTGTCTGCTCTTAGTCTGACATGTGCTTTGGTGGCAATAAATAATGAACAACTAATTCCAATTTCTATATAATTACCTTCACCCGCATGTATCTCAACTATTAGAGATATCATATAAGGCAATGTAACCTCTTCCACCTTTAGCTTACCTTAATTTACCACAAGTGATAATATAGGTTACCACGATGTTACTGCATGCCAGGGATTATCATCATCCTACTTACTGTAAGCACTCAGGTCCCTGATGCCATCTGGCCAACAAGTGGAACATTATGGGATCCCATCTTGAGGATCTGATTTCTAGGGCCACTTCTGAGAGCAACTGTCTTACACAGATCCTTACACAGATCCCTAGAATGATATTCAAATATTAGTTTATTGGGAACACAATTGCAGGAAATTCTGTACGGGAAAATTTTGGAGAAGAAGAGGAAGAGGAAGAAGAAGAAGAAGAAGAAGAAGAAGAAGAAGAAGAAGAAGAAGAAGAAGAAGAAGAAGAAGAAAAAGAAGGAGGAGGAGGAGGAGGAGGAGGAGGAAGAAGGAGAAGGAGGAGGAGGAGGAGGGAGAGGAGGGGAGGGAGGAGGAGGGAGAGGAGGGGAGGGGGAGGAGGAGGAGGGAAAGGAGAAAGAGAAAATTTGACAAAGTATGTAGCAAATAAGTTCCCACTGTGAACTTAATCCTGTTAAATAATTCAGAGAGTTTCACAATACTCTAAGTGAAAAAGGATGGATGGATGGATGGATGGATGGATGATCGACAGACAATCTAGTGATGAATGTAAACTATAAAGGCATACAATGCTATAATTGTAATTTTAGAGGGAATCCTCACTGACTCTTGGGCTCGGTGCGCATGAATGATTCTAAGTGAGAATTAAGACAGAGACAGGAGCAGACCTGTGAGGCTTCTGGCCACATAATTTAAGAAAATTGCATTGGAAAGTGTCTTTAGAAGTGCATAAACTAATTGCTCTCAATGAAGGCTTTGCACAAGGTGACCTCCCTCCTCCAATGTCGACTCACAGCCAGTGATTGGTTAAATTCAGGGATACAGAGTCTGGTTCCCATGCCACGGTTCGGGACTTTGCTGGAGGGCTATCCACACTTCAGACACCCTGTGGGGTCCACTGAGGCCTCGTCTATAACTGCATCACACACACTTCAACATCTTCCTCTGCCTAATCATGCTGTCCTTACTCCATCACAGATGCTATTCCTGAGCACACTTCCTGGGAAACCACTGG
The DNA here is from genome assembly GCF_046562875.1 of Panthera onca. Classification (NCBI taxonomy): domain Eukaryota; kingdom Metazoa; phylum Chordata; class Mammalia; order Carnivora; family Felidae; genus Panthera; species Panthera onca. Next base: position 71,327,402 of record NC_138356.1, read on the forward strand.
CCAGCAAACACCACCTTAGTATTTTTCCCCCATGGAACATTGACTCAACTGTGTTGCAGGAATGGTCTGAGAAAGCAGATACTAAAATAGGATACTAGAGCTGTTTTGGAGACACTAGAGCCAGCCTTTGGCTGGCTGACAAGGAAGATTCCATCATTGATAAAAGGAGTACACAAAGCCCCTGGCATGGTGTACAAGTGCTATTGTTAACACCTCTCTGCTGGGATTAAACTCAGATGGAGTGCTGGAGGCAAGAAATACACAGGTTTTCAGGGGTTTAAGATACTTGGGGAGATAGCAATGTTAAGAACAGTAGAATCAGACGGGTATACTATTGTATACAGAGTTGATGTTCTGATCCGTTTTCCAACTATTGCTGCCAGTATGTAAAAATATAACTTGGGTTTTGTTTTACAGAAACCTTCCATCGCAGGGACTTGCTAAATTCACTGTTTCTCATAGTTGTTTTGGCAGCTAGGGAGTTTTCGACAAAAACTTTGTCTCATCTGCGAATAGAAACAGTCTAACTTTTTTCTTTTCCACCTTTATACATTTTCTTTTTCTTGCTTGTTTCCAACAGCTAGAACCTCTTGTAATGTTGAATTCGAGCAGGAAGGGGAACTATCCTGGCTGGTTCCCGATCTTAGGAGGGAAATATTTAATATTTCACTCTTAGGTAGGATGGTAAATGTATATTCTTCAGAGTGGCCTTTCTGGATAGAGGAAGTTTCCATCTATGTTTAGATTGCTGAGAGCTTAAATCACGAATGGGTTGTTGGATTTTGTCAAATGTTATTTAGACATCTGTTGAAACAATCATATTTTCCTCCTTTATTCTGTTATGATGGTGAATTAGTACAAACTGACCGATTTCAAAATGTTCCATGGAGTTTGTGTTCTTAAGATAAACCTTACTGATGGTGATATATTTTCCTTTTTAGATTTCTGAAATCAATTTGCTACTATTTGTTATGTATTTTTACATTCGTGATCATGAGGGATAGTAGTCAACAATTTTGTTTCAAATAATGTTTTGGTCAGATTTTAGTATTACAGTTTTGCAGGTTTCACAACACAAGTTAGGAGATGTTTCCTCCTCTTCTATTTTCTGAAAGGGTTTGTGTAGGATTGCTATTCTTTCTTTCTAAAGTGTTTAAGGGGCGCCTGGGTGGCTCAGTCGGTTAAGCGGCCGACTTCGGCTCAGGTCATGATCTCGCGGTCCGTGAGTTCGAGCCCCGCGTCGGGCTCTGTGCTGACAGCTCAGAGCCTGGAGCCTGTTTCAGATTCTGTGTCTCCCTCTCTCTAACCCTCCCCCGTTCATGCTCTGTCTCTCTCTGTCTCAAAAATAAATAAATGTTAAAAAAAAAAAATTTAAAGTGTTTAAGATAATTGATGAATGAAGCCATCTGGGCCCAGTTCATGTGTGTGCATGAGTGTGTGTGTATGTGGTGGGGAGGGGGGTGTTTCTTTAACAGATACAAAGTTACTCAGATTTTCTATCTCATTTTTTTTATCAGTTTTCATAAATTGAGTTTTCCAGGGTATTTGTCATTTATCTTAGTCGTCAAATTTGTTGTCATATAATTGTTAATAATAATCTCTTATTTTTTTAATATGTATAAAATATTTAGTGACATACCTTCTTTCCTACCCATAATTTTTTGTCTTTCTCGATCAGTTTAGCTAAACTTGTTTCAATTTTGATGACATTTTCAAAGCATCAGATCGTAGCTTTTTCTCTGTTATTTGGTTGTTTTCTGTTTCATTGATTTCTGCTTGCATCTTTATTATTTTCTTTTACCTATCGACTTTATTATGCTCTTTTTCCCCCAATTTCTTAGGGTGAACTCTTAGCTCATTGCTTTAGACTGTTTACTTTTCTAAAATAAGCATTTAAATCTATAAATTTCTCACCATTCATTGCCTTAGTTTCATCACATATACTTCGGTACATTATATTTGCTTTACAATCGCGTTAAAAATATTTTCTAGGGGCGCCTGGGTGGCTTGGTCGGGTAAGCGTCTGACTTCGGCTCAGGTGATGATCTCGCAGTCTGTGAGTTCGAGCCCCGCGACGGGCTCTGTGCTGACAGCTCAGAGCCTGGAGCCTGTTTCAGATTCTGTGTCTCCCTCTCTCTCTGCTCCTCCCCTGTTCATGCTCTGTCTCTCTCTGTCTCAAAAATAAATAAACGTTAAAAAAAAAAAATTAAAAAAAAAATATTTTCTAATTTCCCCTGTGCTTTCTCCTTTGATGGATTATTTAGAATTGTTTAACTTCCAAATGCTTGTGGTTTCCTAGATATCTCATTTTTGTTGATTTCAAATTATATTACACTGTACTCAAAGCACATACCTACATTCCATTTATGTTTATTGAGGCTTGTTTTATGGCCACGCATATGCATATTCTTGGTAAACTTACTTTGTGTACCCATGTGCTACAACGTGTTCTTTAGGTTTAATTAGATCATGGCGGTTGACAGTACGGTTCAGATTATCTACTTATTTACTCATTATTCCTAGCTGTTCTATCAATTACTGAGAGTGGGTATTAAAATCTTCTTTGATTGTAGAGTTGTTTATTTTCCCCTATAATTTCATCAATATTTGCTTCAGGTACTTTGAGGCTCTGTTATTTGGGGTACACATGTTGGTGATGGTTATGTCCTTCTACGGGACTGGCCCTTTTATCATTATTAAATGCTTCTCTTTATCCCTGTTATAACTCTGTCTGGATTGGATAGCCTTCTCAAGTTTATTTTGTAATGATTATAAATGGTTGTGAAATAATTACTCCAAAATCTGTTAGCTTAAAACAACCAACATTTCTCATCTCACAGTTCCATGGCTCAAGAATTACCCTAGCAGCTTAGTTGAGTGACTCTGCTTTGAGAGTGTCACAAAGCTAAAGCAAAGTTGTTGGCCAGGGTTGTAGCCAACTCAAGGCTCTACCCGGGCTGAAACTCCACTTCTAAATGCACTCAGGTGGCTATCGGTAGGTCTCAGCTCCTCATGGCCTCTTGAACCGAGGGCCTCAGTCTCTCACCACATGGGCTTTCTCTAGGTTTGTCAGAGTGTCCTCAAGATATAGCAGGTAGCTGGCTTTCTTCCCTCAGAGCAGTTGATGACATAGATAGATGACGGGTAGATAGGATTGAAAGCTTGAGAAAAAGCCCACAGATTTTTTTATAATCTAGGACGTATCATCCTTTCATGTCTGCCATATTACATTTATCAGAAGCAAGTCAGAAATTGTAGCCCGTACTCAAGAGGAGATTACAAAGGGCATGAATACCAGGAGACAAAGATCTTCGGTGACCATCCTAGAGATGACCTACCACACTGTTTTTATAATATATCTTTTTTTTTTTATGCCTACTTGCTTGCAACCTGTGTCTTTTAATTTAAAGGGATTCTCTCGTAGACACTATATAGAGGAGTCTTGTTTTTTTATCCATTTGAAAGTCTCACATTTTCTTTGGATTTAATGCAGTATTACGCACATTTCATGTAGCATTGTTGAATGAAATCTCCCATTTACTGTTTTCTGTTTGGCCGTCGTTTTTGTTGTTGCTATTGTTGTTCCTCTTTCCCGCCCGCTTTTGAAACATTTGAATTTTTTTGAGAATGTGACTTAACACATCCATTGGATCTTTACCTCTTTCTGTTATTTTTTAGTGATTGCTCTAGGAATTGGCAAATAGATTCTTAACATTTCACATTGGACCTAGTGTTACTCTGGTACCACCTGAGATAATATGTAGAAAACTTGCAATCATACGGTCTGTTCACCACTCCTGTTCTATACTATAATTGGCATTATTACTACATATGCAATATATATCCTTACATATACATGATTCCAACAAGATGATGGTATAAATTTGCTTTACATAGTCATAAGTAAATTAAATAACATAAAAGGGAAAGAGTCTTCTATTTTTACCCAAATGCTTACCTTAATTGCTTTTAGAAGATCCAAATTTCCATCTGGTATTATTTCTTAAGCTTGAAGAACTTCCTTTAATATTATTGGCAGCACTCGTTTACTGGGGACAAATTTCCTCACTTTTCCTTTATCTGAAACTGTGCTTCGTTGTCTTCTGGTCTCCATGACTTCTGATAAGTACTCTTTGTTAATTCAAATCACAGTTTTCCGATGGTGTGATGTTTCGTTTTTCTCTGGCTGTTTCTAAGATTTTCTCTTTATGTGTGACTTCCAACATTTTGACTGTGATACGTGATGGTGATGTGCCTCGGAGTGACTAGCCCGTAATGATCAAGTGGAAAGTCTAAGAAACTGATGGAAATCATAAACTAAAAGCTGACATAAGCTATTGGGGGACAAATATTAAGTTGGCTTCCACAGTGACCTACCTCACCAGTCTTGTTGGGAAAATCTATCACCTAATCCACTGGGTAAATGGGATCTATACATGTAGGGTAAAGAATGTGATTTCCAATGTGTGTGGTTTATAATTTCTAAGTGAATTTACTTTCAGTATGAAATAAATAAAGAGAAATACAATCAAAGGAGGCTTGGACCTTGGATCTCATCCAAGCTCTAAGTGACGTGAACAACATCACTCCTTTCCCTGGGCTGCTGATTTCTATGTATAATTCTGGGGGGCTTCTAATACAAAACTACTAAGTGCTCTTCTCTTTCCATGTTTCTAAAAACCTTTTAAATCTGCAAAGGAGTCCACAGTGGAAAACGACTGGTTATATTTTGCCAAGATCTCTTATAAACCCACATTGCTGCATTGTGCCCCTTAGCCGATGAAGGAAAGTGGAGATTTTCATCTTCAAACCAAATATAAAATTAAGTCATCTCTTCACTGAACTCTTTGACCATGTTACTCTTGAAATTAAAGGGTCTATCATATCCAGCCTCCCCAGATGGATTTGTGGGTTTGTTGTTTTTTTCCCCCTTTAGTGGAGTACAATCTGTCCCTATGTCTTATTTTTTTTAAACGATTAAAGATGTGCTTTTTGTGTAAACAAACTCTTGTAGCCTTAGTAACAGAAAACACAGCAACCCAGGCGGTGATGAGCTTGGGCCACGCAATCTTTTTAATCGCAGCGAATCTATACTTCTGTTCTTTTGGTTGGGTTTAATTTCTGCGGGAACTTTTGGGTTTCATCTTAGGTAAAGATACAGATTGGTAGACGTACAGATTATTATTGCAAGTTTAAGCTTCTTTCACATCAGATGAATTAATAGTTTAAAGTTGCCTCAGAGATCAATTCTCCTAATTTACTAAGGTAACTATAGCCCATAATACTCAAATGAGCACACCAAAGGAAAGAGATGGAAAGAGAAGTAAGTATTTATTGATGGCTTGCTAAGGGCCAGGCCCTTTGTAAGTGCTACCTGGCACTTTTAATCAGACAACTGTGTAGGGTAGTTATATTTATTTGCACTTTGGAGATAAAACTTAAGGCTCAGAGGTGTTAAATGCTTACTCAAGGTCACGTAGTATGGCTTATAAACCGCTGTGTACCACCTATAAGCTATGCAAGCAAGATTTAAATCCAAATCTCTGTGACTCGAAAGTATCTGTTTTTCCTACCGGCCACACTGCTTCCTGCTACGCCACACTCTGCTTTTCATGCAGATAGGCTACAACATGAGCTTTATGCTCCCAAGACAAGTGTTTTTTTCTACAAATCATCCTGCTCCTGCCTTTGACTCTCCTTTCCTAAACTTAGAGTAAATTTCTCCAAAGTTTAAAGATAATTGGGGGGAAAAGACGTTAATGATCGATCTTTACTGATAATACTTAGCTATGAGAGTTAATACTTATTGAGAGAATAAGTAGGTACCCAGGATAATAGTAGGTGACAAGTTATTGGGCTCATTTCTCAAATGAACCTTTAAGTTTGGTGTCATGACTATTCTTTCATGCAGATGCAAAACGGAGAAGATTAAATAATCTGCCAAAGGATACACAGCTATTGACTGCCCGAGTCAGAATTTCAGTCCAGACATCTGTTAGTTTAAGGGTTTGGTACATGCACGTGTGTGTGTGTGTGTGTGTGTGTGTGATCATTTACTCAAAGAAAATGCACAGAACCTAAGGTTATAGTTAGATAAGATTTTGACAAATGTACAGGCCCACGAAAACCACCGTGCCAGTGAAGATATAGAACACTTCTGCTATCACAGAACATTCCATCCTGCCCATTTGCAGTCCAAGCCGTATCTCAGCCTCAGGACACAAGTGATGTGATATGTTCCCGCAGATTCTTGCCTGTTCTAGAATTTCATACCAACGGAATCAGACAATATGTACGCTTTTAAGTGTGACTACTGAAGATAATGTGTTCAAGAGAAAGTCTGAGAGGCTCTTTCATGTCGTGGATATCAGTAGTTCCGATCTTTTTTTATTGCTGATTACTGTTCGATTATACGAATATACCTCCATTTGTTTATACATTCTCCTGCTGATAGAGATGCCTGGCTGTTAAATATAAAGCTGCTGGGAACATTCTTGTAAAAGTTTTCTTTTGATATACGCTTTCATTTCTTTTGGAAGTATATATAGGTGTGGAATTGGTCAGTTACGTTATAGGAAGGATTTAATTTTATAAGGAGCTACAATTTTCTGACGTGGCTTTATGGCTTCACCCTTCCGTCAGCAATGTGAGAGTCTCATTCGCTCCACAAACTTACCGACATTTTTCATTGTAGTCATTTTAATGGGTGTGGAGTAGTATCTCGGTGTGGTTTTAATTTAATTTTCATTTCCCTAAAGACCAATGATGTTGAGCAGATTTTCTTATGCCTCTTGGCTACCTGTATGTCTTCTTTCTGTGAAGTGTCTGTTCAACTATTTTGTCCATCTTTTATTGAATTATTTGTATTTTCACTTTTGATATGAAGGAACGCTTTATATATTCTGGCTGCAAATTCTTTGTCGGATACGTGTGGTGAACATTTTCTCCAAATCTGCCTTTTTTCTTAAAGCCGGGCTGTCATTTTGATGAACTCCAACTTCTCTTTTTGTCCCCCACATCTATGACGAGTGCTTTTTGTGTTTTGTCTCAGAGATCTTAGCCTGTGCCACATTTGCTGGGATATTCCATTGTTTCTTTCCAGGAGCTCTGTAATTTTAGCTTTCAACTTAGGAAAATGGTCCATCTTGAATTAATCATTTAGTGTAGCCGGTAGAGTCGTTCTGGCACTATATTTTGAGACGATGTACCTTTCCCCATTAAACTGTATTAATAATGTCTTCAGAAGTTAATTAACTGAACATATGTTTATTTACTTATGACTTTCTGTTCTGTTCCATTGACCTGTTTGTTCAGCCACACACCAGCACCACACTGTCTTAACTACTACAGCTTTAAAATAAATCCCGAAATCAAATCGTGTAAATCTCCCAACCATTTTCTGTTTTTAACACTGCTTTGGCTTTTCTAGGATTTTTCAATTTCCATATCAATTTAAGATGATACTTAATTTTTACCAAAAAGTCATGCTCCCAGTTTAATTGGAATCATTGAATATATATATCTAATTGGGAAGCAATGATATTGTAACAATATTGAGTTTTCCAATCCACAAACATGGCATAGCTCTCAACTTACGTGCAACTTACTGAATTTATTTACTAAGTCAATTTGTCCCAACACTTTGCATTTTCCAATGTAAAAGTCTTGTATGCATTGTGTTTACATTTCTCTCAAGTATTTTATTGTTTTGATGCTAAAGTAAATACTACTTTAAAACTTTCAATTCTTAATAGGTTATGGCTAGACTATAAAAATACAACTGATTTTTTTGGGGGGGCGCCTGGGTGGCTCAGTTGGTTGGGCGTCTAACTTCAGCTCAGGTCATGATCTCGCGGTCTGTGAGTTCAAGCCTCGCGTCGGGCTCTGTGCTGACAGCTCAGAGCCTGGAGCCTGTTTCAGATTCTGTGTCTCCCTCTCTCTGACCCTCCCCCGTTCATGCTCTGTCTCTCTCTGTCTCAAAAATAAATAAATGTTAGAAAAAAATTTTTAAAAAATACAACTGATTTTTGTATATTTACCTTTTATCCTGAAGGCTTGCTGAAGTCATCTTTTTGACTAAGCTAGGTTTTCTGAAATGCTGAATTTTGGTTTAGTACATTTCATAGGGCTCTTCATGTATGCAGTCATGTCTGCAAAACAAAACAAAACAAAAACAAAAACCAAAGAGTTTTCCACCTCTGTTCCAAAAGGTATACATTTTACATCATTTTCTTGCCTTATTCCAGTGCCAAGACCTCCAGTGCACAAGTGAGAAGATTAGACATCCTTGCTTTGTTCCTGATCTTTGAAAAATTTAAAAAAAAATTTAATGTTCATTTATTTTTGAGACAGACAGAGCACAAGAGTGGGAGGTTGCAGAGAGAGGGAGACACAGAATCCGAAGCAGGCTCCAGGCTCCAAGCTGTCAACACAGAGCCTGATGTGGGGCTGAAACTCACAAACTGTGAGATCATGACCTGAGCCGAAGTTGGACGCTCAACCAACTGAGCTACCCAGGTGCCCCACGATCTTTGAGAAATTTCTGAAACATTTTACCAGTGTTAAGTTAGTAAGGTTATTTTTTAATATTCTCGTGATCAGGCAGCAGCAATTTCCATCTAATCTAGGTTTTCTGAAATGCTCAATTTTTTCAAGTGGTTTTTGTGCACTTTTAAGGTAATTATATATATTGCCACTTTTACGTTTCTAATGTAGTGAATTGCACTGATTGATATGTTATTATTACACCAAACTTGCAGGCCTGCTATTAAACGCCACTTGATCATGATGCATTATTCTTTTTATATATTGCTAGATATGATTTGCTGATGTTTTATTAAGATTTTTTTTGCATTATATTTATTTTTCTGTGGATTTTTTCTGTGTGGAGTGTCAAATTGTTAGGTTGGGGATTATGGTGGTCCTGGCCTCATACAATGAGTTAGAAAATATTTCTTTATTTATTTTCTGAAAGAGTTTGTGTATTTTTACTATTATTTATTCAATGTTTGACAGAATTCATCATTGATAGAATTTACTGCCAACACTGAATTTATTTAAATTATGATTTAAATTTCTTTACAATATAGAGCAATATATATTTTCTATGTCTTCTTTTGCCAATTTCAGTAATTATGTCTTTCAAATACTATGTTTATTTCATCTGAATTTTCAAAAATGTTGACATAAAATTGTATATGTTTTATCATTATACTTTTAGTATCTGGTAGAATCTGTGAATATTACTTCTCTTTCATTCCTGATATTATTTTTTTCTTGTTATTTGAGAGAGAGAGAGAGAGTGAGTGGGGGAGAGGGGCAGAGGGAGAGAGAGAGCGAGAATCTTAAGTAGGCTCCATATTCAGTGAGGAGCCAGACACAGGACTCAATCCCATGACCCTGGGATCATGACCTGAGCTGAAATTAAGAGTTGGACACTCAACTGACTGAGCCACCTAGGCGCCCCTAATTCCTGATATTATTAATTGGAGATAGATCTTAATTAGACATGCTAGGAATAATCAATTTTAGGAATCTATTCAAAGTAGACTATTTTGTCTTTGTTAGTTTCCTTTTTTTCCTGTTTTCTATTTCACTGACTTCCACTTATCTTTATTATCCCTTTCCTTCTACTTATGTTAGACCTTACTTTGTTCTTTTTTTCTAGCTTAAGGTAATAGGTTTGGTCATTTATTTCTATCCTTTTTGAAATTTTTCTAATATAAAACCAATGCAACAGGTATATGTTTCCATCTATTCCATGTTTTAGCTTTCATGACATAAATTTTGATGTGTTTGTATCCACTATAATTTAGTTAAAATATTTTTTAAAATTTCCTTTGGATATCTTTTGGATATATAATTTGCTTAGAAGTATTTATTTTATTTTCAAGTATTTGAAATTTTTCGACATATTTTTCCATTTATTTTATCTTTTTATTTTATTTATTTTTCTGCACATTCTATTTCAGGGTTATTGATGGTATTATTCACACCTTTTATGTGTTACCTATTTATCCTTTCCATTCTCTACTTTTTCTCCATGTGTTTTGAATTGCCACCATGAGGTGGCTACAAATTTAGGATTGTTACGTCTTTTTGATGAATTTATCCGTTGAGAAATTAAAAAAAAAAGAAAAGAAAAAAAATCCTATTTACTTGTTAAGATGCCTACCCTTGAAATCAATTCTGTCTAACATTAATACAGACTTACTTGCTTTCTTATGCTTAATGTTCTTCACATGGTGTCTGATTGTTTACTTGCACACTGATATTGAAAATATGTCTCTTAAGCAGCAAATCATTGGGTCTTGCTTTTTTTTTTTTAATTTTATTCATTTTTGAGACAGAGAAGGAGAGAGAGAGAGCTGAGAGGGGAGAGGGGCAGAGAGAGAGGGAGACAGATGATCTAAAGTGGACTCTGTGCTTACAGCAGATCTCATGAACTTTGAGATCATGACCTGAACCAAAGTCAGACACTCAACTGACTGAGCCACCCAGGGACCCGGGTTCTTGCTTTTTAAAAAGAAACAATTTTAGGGGTGCCAGCGTGGCTCAGTCAGTTAAACATCAGACCCTTGGTTTGGGCTCAGTCATGATCTCAGAGTTCATGGGTTTGAGCCCCCCACAGGGCTCTGCCCTGACAGCATGGAGTCTGCTCAGGATTCTCTCTCCCTCTCTCTCTGCCCATCCCCTGCTCAGTAAATAAATAAACATTAAAAGAAATAAAAGGAACAATTGGACACTGTGTGCTTTTCAACTGGCATGTTTGGGCCATATCTAATGTAATTAGTGATGTGACTGGGCTTAAATCTGACTTCTTGCTATTTGTTGTTTGTTGGTGTGTTTCATTTAGTGTTTATCCTTTGATTTGCTTTTCCTGCATTTTTTTCGGATGAAAAGGCAGATGTTTTTTCCTTAACCTTGTTCCCCTTTGTGATTTTTTTCTACCTTTAAGAACTTTTCTCATTCTTGTCTGTTATTTTATTGTCTGTGTAGGTTTTTTTTTTTCTCATTCATCTTTTAGGTTTCACTGAAATTCATGGATCTATACAATCTATACAAAATCAGGCATTATTTCTTCAATCATATTTTCTTCTCTTCCTCTCTCTACTCTCTTTCTGTGAACCCATCTACTATGTCAAACCATTTGATATTTTCTAAAGGTCGCTGGGTTCGTGTTCTTCAGTCTTTTTTTCTCTGTGAGCTTTGATTCTCAAAGGTTTTATTTTTTGTTTTCAAGTTCATCCAACTTTTTTTCTGCTGTTAATTTTGTCCAGTGATTATATCTTTCCATTTCAGAGCACATTTTTTATTCTTAGAATTTCCAATTGGTTTCATTTAGTTTCCATTTCTATCTTGAAATGCCCCCTTTGTGTCACCAATTATATCTAATTTTTTTCCTCAGTCTTTTCTATATTTTTGACCGTTACCTTCAAGTACTCTTCTGCTAATCCCAATATTAATGTTTTTCATTTGGGGCTTTTCTAGACTCCATCTTTTATCACTAGCTCTCATGATCATCAAAAGCTCATCTATTGGGTGATGAGCCTGGGTGGTTCAGTCAGTTGGGCAACTGACTTTGGCTCGGGTCATGATTTGTGGGTTCAAGCTCCACGTCCGGCTCTGTGCTGACAGCTCGGAGCCTGGAGCCTGGTTCAGACTCTGTGTCTCCCTGACTCTCTGCTTCTCCCCTGTTCACACTTTGTCTCTCCCTTTCTCTCTCTCTCTCTCTCAAAAATGAATAAACATTAAAAAAAATTTTTTTAAATAAAAAAAAATCTAGTCTATCTCCTCCTTATCCCTGCAAACTATCCTAGATGTTTGATTTAATAGACAAGGCTTTAAAACAACCACTATTCAGCTTCTAATGACTCTTTTCTCTTGATAATTGATCACGCTTTCCTCTTTCTTCCCAGATATCATATAGCTTTAACTGAACTAAGCACATTGTATATAAAAGACATTAGAGACTGAGGTATAGTTTTTGTTGTTTTCTGAGCTAAAAAGCTCTTCCCTCTGCTTTGCAGTGGTTGAGGAGTTTACCATTCAATCTATTCTAGGAGTCTAGCTGAGCTGGGTCTGGGTTACAACTTTAAGTAGATTGAATTCATCTCTACTGAGCCCAAATATAAATGCCACAGTCTGGGGCTTCCAAGAAACTAAGCCCCTTGTTCCTGTCATATTTGTGATGGGAGAACATTGGCCCACTATTTCAGATAGCTTTGGTTCCCTTTTCATTTCAATTTCAACAGGTTTCCGGAGCCTAAGGACCGTGAGCTGTGTGAGAAGGTGAATTATCTTTGCTTCCTAGCCCCTCCACCACTGCTACTTGCTTGGGGAAATTTCAGGAGAGTGGGGTGAGAATTCAGCTGAACGATCCATTTCAGTCTGCAAGGCTTTTCCAGACACCAATCCATCCTCCAGATCCCACTGTCATCGAAGCCTTGTGTCTTTCTCCTTGACACTGAAAACTAGCCTGGACCACTCATCCACACACCTGCAAATAGATAAGGCACTTGTGCCCAGATGTGGGAAAGTCCAGGATCTCCTCTCTCGGGAATTCAGTTCAACAAAGCTTTCTGGCATCCAGCACTTTTTTTGATAGATTCGTACAAAGGTATGATTTTTATTTTATCCATTTTTTTCATCAGCAGCCGTGTCTTTCTACATATCTAGTGTTAAAGTAATTTTGGGGTGCCTGGGAGGCTCAGCCAGTTAAGCGACCAACTTTGGCTCAGGTCATGATCTCACAGTTGGTGCGTTCGAGCCCCATGTCCCACATCGGGCTCTGTTCTGACAGCTCAGAGCCTGGAGCCTGCTTCAGATTCTGTGTGTGTGTGTGTCTCTCTCTCCTTGCCCCTCCCCTGTTCGTGCTCTGTCTCTATCTCTCAAAAATAAATAAACCTTAAATAAATTCTTAAATAATTTTTATTTGAAATGTAGCATCTATATAGGAAATCGCTTATATCATAAGTGTATACCTCAATAAATTCTTGCGAAGTAAAAATACCTGTGTGGCCACTACTGAAATTATTACCTGTGTTCAAGAAACCCCAACCCCGGTACTCTCCTGTCACCATCAGCCTGTCACGGTCTTTATTTCTTTTTCTATTGGTTACTTTGCATTTTTGTATTGTAGTTTTCATCTCTGAAATAAGTCATTTCAGTATATATAGTATGTCTTTTTATATTTAATAGTGTGTGAGATTCATTCATATTCCTGCATATAGCGTAGGTACAGCATATTGTACAATATCCCACTCCACAATGCGTTTACCTAAATTATGCAAGTTACACATTGCCTTAACAACTTATTTATCATTTTTCTATTCAACAACTCATTTCTATTTTACCCTGTTGATGGATACTCAACTTTGATGGTTAATAATTTGGGGCCATTACAGACATCGCTTTTATTAATGTTTCCATATACATGGTTTGCTAAACCCATGTACATAGTCCTGGGCATGTTGGAAATATTGAAAATTCTGACTTACAAAGTTGGGTCTGTTCAACATTAGCACATACTGCCCGTTTTAGTCCTTTGAATTCACTCATATTATTTAAATGTAAAGGTAATTTCTATTGAAACAAAATAAAACAAGACAGAGCTTCAGAGAGAAAAACGAAGCAATCAAGAACAAACAAACAAATGGCGTGAGAACAATGGGCCAGATTCCTGCTTGGCAACCTCCTTCTCGATCTGAAGAGTAAGCTGCCTCCATAAAACAGGATGTGCCTGACCTAGGTCACTACAACCCTGTCTGGACCAATTCACTCATTTGATTTTGCTATTCTTGCTCTAAAGCTTGTGCCTTTCTAGCTACAACACTTTGCATCGAGATTCTCCAGAGGGATGCCCTCCCTTCCACTGGTTCTGCATCCCAAGCACACCCTACGTTTCTTAGGTTCCCCCCAAATAAAAGAATGGGCACACTCAGCCAAGACGAGCCATCCCTGCGTGTGGCTTTGCCCATAAACTTGCCTGCTTTCGTCCCCCAATCTCTCTGTCCGTATTCAGGGCACAATGCTCCCTCACCTCCTTCTTACTTTTCTTCCTGTTGCTCTTGGGGTTCCACTCTGAATGCTGTTTCCACCGTTGCTAGAGATGTTCCTAAGCAGCAAGCACCCAGACCCTAAATTACATCTTCCCATTAAGTCTTACCGCCCAGAAGACCACTTCACAAGGGAACAAATGAAGAGAGAGTGAGGAGGAAATTATTCTATTGTCCCATCAATCCTGCCCTCTGGCTGGTTTCCCATCCCTTTTGCAACAGCAATTAATTTGGAGGTTGTTGGCTCTCATGCAATGGGAGGTAGTTTACTCAGCACAGCACTAGACAAAGGTGTCCTACCTATATTCCGTGGACCAGCCTCAACTTCTGGGAGTGTTCTACGTTGCCACTGCAAAGACTGCTTTCTATCTTTGCACCTGGCAGTTAGGAAAAAAGAAAAATCAAAACTTTATGAAAGAAACATGTATAATATGTTCACTACTATATAATGTAAAAAAAAAAAAAGATTCACAACAAACATAGTCGAGGTGTGAAAGATAGTCAAGGTGACAAGGAAAGGGAAAGCAGTCAATGATGCTTTAGGCCATTTGACTTGAAAGGTTTTGGGAGGGGGTTACTTTTAATCTCCTTTCTGTAAGCCCTTTCTATAAGCAAGAGGGCAGGAAAGAGGGAAAGTCATTCCTGATTTGGGGAACAGCATGGATAAAGACTTGTATGATGTACGTGGTAAATGATACCCTGTTGAAATATTTTCTCCAAATCCTTTGCCTTCAAAGTGACTTGACCTTCACTGCAAAGCAGCCCTAGATGCAACCATAATGCACGTTGCATTCCTGCCTCAGAGCCTTTGCAGCAACCCACCCCCCAACCACATTACAGTGTAATGTATGGTCCAGTCTTCCATTTCCCACCTCAGGGAGAAGCCAGGCGTTGCTGGGAGTTTCCTCCAGACTGCGTGGCACTGTCCACACCGGGGAAGGACTATGGTGGGAACATGCCACAAATTTCCCTAACAGCTTTGATGCAGGTGGTTTCATGCTCACTTGGGGTGCAGGAACCTCATAACTAGATTCTGGATTTCTCATAAAGAGAATTATTCCATGCATTGTTGTCCAATAAGTGTTTCTGTGGGAGGAAGGAGGGTGTGGATTATTGACCCATGGAAATCAGGTCAGTTCCTGGAACAGGCCCGGAGCTTTGTCAAGGCTGATTGAGACATACATGGGACGTCAGATCAGCCAGTCGGAATTGGGGTTGGGCACAAAGAGAAGACTTTTATTGTTTTAATGAACACTGAACGCACTTTAAGGAAGTACCACAAATAATTTCCAGAGAGAGAGGTTGCTTCAAACCTGACTAGGGAAAGTGAGCTCCTCTAATTCAAAGCAATACATGTCTGCTTCTTCAGTGATACCTTACTGGTCTTGAAGGACTGAGACCCACACGCTCTGCTTTCTTGTAGGTTGGAGAGTTCAACATAGTATCTGGAAAAAAGCCTTGAATCTCTTAGCAGCAGCAAACTCAATTTCTTATGGAGTCCTTACCTTCTAATTAATTGGGGCTCTTAGAGTCCCAAGCTCCTTACCACAGCTGGTAAGAATATAGTCACCAGATTTAACAAATAAAATTATAGGACACCCAGGTAAATAGATGACAAACAATTTTTAGTATGGGTATACCTCATATAATATTTTGGATACGCTTTTAATTTAGAAATTATTTGTTATTTATCTGAAATTCAATTTAACTGTATGTCCTTTGTTTTATTTGGCAATTCTAGTCAGAGGACCCTCATATATTTGAGAGGCTATTATCTGGACTTGTCTTTATAGATCTTGAGATCACGCCTAGAGATGGACGGCATACCTTGAAAGGTGTCTTAGTTCAAAAACGTTGGGGATTCCAGTCCTGGGGGGAAAAAGTAGAGATACTGAGTTACTGACTGTTTCCATTTGTATCTCAGCTAAAACTCCATCCTACAGAAAAAGCATTATAGCCATTCCACAGGAACATGGTGGTTTTATGTAAAAGAATATGCAATTGACAGAACTTTATTTAAGACATGGACAGATTCCTCCAGGGGCATATAATACGATGAGAGTAAACACACACACATACACACACACACACACACACACACACACACAAAACTAGGAAAGCATCCACTGGTAAAACTAATAATAAAAGAAAGAAGAAAAGCAAAAACAAAAAACAAAAACAAAAGCAAAATGATCCTTCTCTGTAGATGGCCTACAAGTTTTATTCTGAGTCACTCAGTAGCCAGTGGAAAGAAGAGGCTGATGCTCATAGTCTATAAGAGTCCCATGCTCATTGTAACTAAAAAACAGCTGTTGCTCAAGCGAGGCAGGCTCATTTCTGGTCCCCAGCCCCAAGGAAATTTTCTCCCTTGGAATCTCAGAGAGAAGGTGCCACATAATTAGCTGAACAGTATCCTCGACATCAGTCCTACCAAAAATTGATTTGCTCATTGATTCGCTCATCCATTCATTCATTCATTTAAAAATTTGGTTCAGTGCATACGATGTGCAGGTATTGTTCGAATCACTGGGGATATGACAGTGAACAAAACAAGTACCTCATTTCGTGATTTCTCTCCCTAAGAATGGAACATTTTGAAAGGTTTTTCCAACTGCACTAATTATTTACCAGTCTGGATGGTTTTGTAGCAGTGAAATCAGCAGGTTCCAGAGACCTGATAAGATGCTCAGAGCTCATCCTTGCCAGGGTCCCAGTGGAGAAGCTCTACAATCTTTGAAACTGAGCTTAGCTTTCCCACTCTTCGGTGCTGAACGAGGCTTTCGGCCAAACTCAAGTCTGCCCCTTTCATTTCCCAACTCTGTAACCAGCTTGTCTTTGGAGAGACTTACGGGGTGCCCAGATGAACCGGTGTGCTAGACACGGGGTTAGGAGGTTTACATTTTTCCTGTCACTTCATCCTCACAATCATTTTATGAGATAAGGAAAATGAGACCCAGAGAGTGCAACTTGCTTGAGTGCCTCTGATTATCGTAGGTTCCCTAGAAGTGCTGAGCCATGACTCAGAGCAGGTCAAGGCAATTCCTGCACTGACTAGGAAGATGTTTTAGACGACCTCTTTGGTCCTTTACAACACCGAGATGTTTTGATTATTCTATGAATAGGATGGTATCCACATGTGTGCTAAGAGTGGGTGTTCTTGGTGAGGGGAGAGCTCAGTGTGCCCCGACTTGTCAGGTAGATGTACAGGTGTGAATACTTTTAGTTTGAAATAGATGTTGTGACCCAGTGAGATGGAAATCGGGGTGCCATTAAAACATAAGATCTTCATTGCAGCATTTTTTTTTCTTAAAGAAAGGCAAGTAAATACAGCATTTAAATATCAAAACCGAAAAACACACATAAGATCTTCCTGGTGTTTTGCTAACCTATGGAGTCTTAACTAAGTTCATTTCCCTAAGCTTCAACTCCCTCATTAGCGTATGGAAGGGGTTAAAGTAGATGAACTTCAAGATCTCTTCCCATTGTCTATTCTAGGAGTGCACGATTTTATCCTGCCTCACCCCTTCTTCTACCCCTTACACCATTTCCACTTCTTTCACCCTGCCCCCCCCCCAATTTCCTGCCCTCTACCATGAAACATGTTGTCAAGATGACATCGTTGATTAAAATCAGCCCAAATAAAGACATTAATAGCCACATGTGACTAGTTAAATTTACATAAATAAATTAAATAAAGAGTTTTGCTCTGAACCCACAGAAATCCTTCTTGTATTTTACTGATTAGTTCATCGCTCTCTCCAGAGCAATTTATGGATATGAACATGCCCCAGAATTTTAAACATTTATGCAGCTGCAAAAAAGATGGCCTGCCTTTATCGATATTAATGAGAGGCCACAAATTATACTTTGAGCTTTCCCCAAAGCAATCCAAATGGTGCAAATTGACACATTTACCTGTATCTATGGATGGGAACTAAGGCCTGGCCTCAGAAACAATAGGACAGCCTTGTTTGTGCTTCTTAATAGTTGTGTTCCCTTGGGTGTATGATTTAATCTCTACTGACTCTCAGTTACTTTCATTTGCAAATTAGAGAGAACATTCCCTGCGTCCCTGTACCGTGTGCAGTGAACATTAGGAGAGATGTTTGGGAGAGCTCCTATCCGGTGCTGGCTCAGAGTAGGCATCAGCAAACGCGTGTGAATCTGACCACAGTCAAAGTCATGACATTGATTTTCCCGGAACCTCCTAACATCACATTTCGGCCTTCTGCGTGGTTCACTCTGTCCCCCCGTGATTCTCTAAAACACGCCCCACTCACAAACATAGCATGTCACAAATACTGCACAAAGAAGCTTGGACCTCATTTAAACAGCATCCATTCTCATAGCTCAATTGGCTAGACTTGAATTGGTGTAGCCCTTTCTTTACCACTCTATTACCCCTCCCTTAGCAGTTGTTGAGTCTCCAACTTATCCCTTTCCTTGGCATCGTTATCAAATTTACCTGCCCTATGGACTCCCTCTTCAAGGCCTGGCCATAGATATTCACCAGCTCGCAGAGCAGGCTGCCAAAGGAATGGTCGCTAAGGGGATTCTCAGAGTTGTAGTTGATTATAATCTATTTTATTATACCTAGAAGCAGCTGTGTTTCCACTGGGGCTCTCTGTTCCTCATACAAACACATTATACCCTCCTCGAAGAGCGGCATTAAAAGTAGTATGGGGAATTAAAATTCATGTAGCTTTTACCGATATTATTACTGTTTACATTTTAGATGAGCCTAACTCACTTCACCACCCCTACCTTGATATAACGGGCTTCTACTTCTTTTTCACCCTGTTAAACTCTACGCTCTTCCAACCTTAGGTCCATCTAAATGTTGAGGGTGGAAATTTTGTTCATTTGTGCCTCCCCAACATCTAGTATAATCCTAACACTTAGGATGCTGTTGAGAGCGGGGTGGGGAAGAAAGGGGAGGAAGAGAGAGAAAAAATGAAAAAGACTTAAGTGCTTGAGTTGCAAACTGACTCAGAATCAGCACTGGCGAGTGCTGAGGCCTCAACAGATCCAGGCGATGTGGCTCCAAACTCCTTAATGTGAGCCTGAGTTCTGACACATCTTCCCCCTTGGGTTAGCAAATTTTTATAGCCGGGTTTAGACCCTAAAAGAAGCTTCTACTGGATAGAGACTACTCATCCCAACAGACAAACATTGAACATGCCCTCGTTTCAGACACTGGGTTTCACTCTGGGAATTCACGGATACCACAGGTGTTGCCCTAGCCTCCTAGGGGGTGAGTAGTGTTGAAGGCCAGGCAAACCCACACACATTGTTAACATAATGTAGTATGCAAAATCGATGTTGTGTGTGTGTGTGTGTGTGTGTGTGTGTGATATGGAGGTAGCACTGCAGATGTTTAATCTATCATGGGGGGACCACGTAGGGAGAGGACGTTTAAGTTGTGGCCAAAGGGTTGTTCAAGTCTATCTGAGAAGATAAAGGGAATGGGGGTGGCAGGGAGGAGAAGGAAGAACCCTTGACGCTGTGGGGGCAGCATGACGGTCACGGAAGAGCGGAAGCATGTTTGAATGGGGAAGACAGCATTCTTAGAGCGTAAACATATACCAGAAAGTGGCCGAAATGATACAGAAGGAAGGAGGAGCACTTCAGAGAGGGCCTGGATCCCACGCGTCCGTGCCAGGAGAAACATGCCGGACCATTTCTCTGCTCGGCTCTGATGGAGGAAACCTGAGGCTGAGAGTGAGCTCCTTGGAAAATGAAACTCACTGTATTCTCCATTCAATTTTCCACTTTGTGACACAGATCACACATACAATCACGTGGTCTCCATTAGGCTCTCTGCAAGCGGACTACGTACTTCTTTTTCTGTTTCGTTCCAGAGCACTGGGACGGAGAACACTCACCAATACTAATGGTGATCCATGACAGCTTAACAATGCACTTGACACAAAGAACTCATGTGAAAGCTTATTTTAAAGTGCTTTTGGGGCGCCTGGATGGCTCAGTCAGTTAAGTGTTCAACTCTTGATTTCGGCTCAGGTCATGATCTCGTGGTTCAAGGGCTCGAGCCCCGCGACTGGCTCTGTGCTGACGGTGTGGAGCCTACTTGGGATTCTCTCTCTCCCTCTCTCTCTCTCTCTGCCCCTCCCCACCCCTCTCTAAATAAATAAACATTTAAAAAATAAAAAAATAAAATGCGTTTGAGACTCAGTTTACATATATATGCACATACATACATAGTGTAACCTATATGTGTTAGCATTACATATTATATATTATGTATTACATATTACACATTATATATTACTAATATTATTATAGTAATGAATACTAATATATGTAAAACTCGTATTATATTAATACCTTTCTGGCAGGGTAGTCGTGAGTTTTAAGCATACGTTAAAGTTCTATCACTATAAGGTGACATTTCTCTAAATGTCTATCTATCTAATAGTTTTTACAGAGCACGTAATACCATGTCTCTTGCCAAAACTCACTTAATTTACAAGCAATTATAATGGCCAACATTTAATAAGCCCATACAAACATGCCAGACACTGCACTAAGTGGTGGACATTTTTATGTTTTATAAAGATGCTTGGGAAGGTTTATCAGCACCGGCATAATTACCCTCATTATCCCCTGCAAATGAAGATCCCGAAGACTACCGGAGTTCAAGAACTTGCCTAAAACTGTGCGTCTAGTAAGAGGTAAGGACTCGGATTTGAACCAAGGAAGGCTGGCCCAAAGTCTACGCATTTCACGGCGACGTAACTAGAAAGGACAGAGCCGGGGAATGAACTCTGCCACCTTCCGCTGGCCCTCAGCTGGGCAGGTGGCTTGTAGCAGGCCTGAGCTAACAGTCCGGGTTACTTTGCTTCCAGCGCAGGGCAACTCTTCAGAAGGTCAATGAAAAGCATATTTCTTTGAAACTCTCCAGTGTCTGCGGATCCAGCGGGCTGCTTTCTCTTTTGTCGGGCACACCGGAGGATATGTCATAACACCCTCCCTTTATGCCTCCAGGGTCACCGAAAAGAGACAATGCACAGTGCTTCCATAAGGTCCAAAGAGCCAGGCAGACAGAGCTCTGAGAACAACGTGACTCCCCAGCTCTCTTCCCACTTGTGAGAGCTGCCATCTGCTTGCCTCACACCAGGCTACAAGAGACTGTTTATCCTTGGCCAGTTTCCATGGCAACCGCTTCTCCCACAGTACCATCTTTTTCTTATAGGGATGGCGAAAAGAATAAAAATACGTGGAACATGGTGAGGAGTTTTCAGTGCATGCTTTCTCTAGAGCGTGGCAGGTAGGGCAGGGGGTACGAGGTGAAGGCTGTAGGACCGCGGCGGGGAATCACAGCACTGTGGGCAATGGGATTAATACGAAAGATGGAATCTCATAGCCAACGTGGAGTGCAATTTCCTATCTCCACTGTGGGAGGACATGCATTCTCATTTTAATTCACGGATGGTTACGAGAAGTAAGTGAAAGAGGTCGTACGCCTGGCATCTTAGTCCTGGATAAGGTTCTGCCCGGATTAATGAAATTAAAGTGTCCAAGGAATTAGTTGCCGATAGAGGTTGAACCGACAAAAACTACCAGATCCTCGTTCAGTGTCGGTGGATAAGACACGGCTTCCCTTGAGAGGCTACGCTTTTAGGGCAATAAAGGCTTCTTTTGAGGAACCTTTGGGAATGAGATGTGGTAAGTTTGATCACGGGAGTGGGAACCAGGACACCTGTTTTCTATGCCCAACTAAATCATTGAGTTAGCTACGTGATCTAGAGCAATTTCACCCCCTGTACAACAGGAGGTTTGGACATGATGGTTCCAGCAAGCTCTGAAAGTTTTGGAGCCTCCAGATTTTTGAGTTCTGGAGAGCTATGTCAGATGGCAAGGAAACAAAAGTAATCAGGGAAGGTCTAATGATGACAATGATGGCTACTAATATCTGACCAGAGCAGGTTTTTGTCTTGGGCAGTGTGCTGTGTGCACGCATTATCTCACTAAATCCTCATGGGGATATTTTAAGGGAGCAATTCGTATCCCCATTTTGCAGATGAAGCAGCTGAGGATTCAAGAATGGAGCACAGTGTTGGTATGAAGCAGATCTAGCTTCCAGACCCACGTCCGTTTGCCTCTACTGCATACTGCAGACACAGGATCGCATCTTAACCTGGCAATGAGAGATGAAATGGTAACGGACTCCTCCAACCCCCCCCCCCACCCAGAACACACATACGTGTGATATCTTCTGTTTCGTTGATCCCTAAGCCTCATACATTGAAGAAAAACAAAAGCGCCCCATTGCAGGAAATAAGAGAGCAGAAGCATCTTTCTACATCCATTTTTACGGGCAGCTAGGAAGTCCCTGGGTAGATGCACCTGTGACAGCGGAACCTGGCAGTCAGTGGAACCCATTTCAGGTTCAGCTCTGTATTTCCCCCCTTCTGCACCCCTCCACCAGCTTTCATCACCTGAAGGCAAAGAGAGAGTATATCGAATGTCCTCCGGGAGCTGGTGAGGCTTCTTGAGGATAGAGTTCCTGTGACCTTAGCATATAGAACAGAGCTTGGCACATCAATAGTATTCAAATAAACTCTTAATGTTCCCTATCTATCATTTTTGTTTCTAAGATATTGATCTTAATCAATCAGCCCTGGCCTCCCCTTTTTTTGTGCTAATATTTCTCTCTGGTATAAAAACCAGTCTGACTACCTTCACAATACTGCGTCTATGCCTAGGGTTTATATACATTCCATTTGCCCTGAAGAGCCCCAAGCTGCTGCATTGGTATGTCTGTCATAGTGCCCCTGTTTTTGGAAGAACCCAGGCTTGAACAATAAATTGTATGGTGCCCTCTATGTACCTCACCATTACAGCTGAGTTTCAGAATCACACTTGACCAGCAAGGGTCAGGGAAGGTGAAAGAAAAACATTCTGTAAGAGTTTGAGTTGCTAAACTTTGAAATGATTTAGCAGCAAGGATGGGACCGCTTCTTTTCTAAAGCTCTTCAGAAACAGACATGAGCTGTAATCGTCAATATGACTAGAGCACAGACTTCTTAGAATGGCACCCTGATAGGGAGGAATGGGTAAGAAACTCCACAAAGTCACTACCTAATCAATTGTTCTAAATGAGAGGGAAGGATGGATGACAAAGGGAGTAGCACGGTAGCTTGTTAACAAACCTTGAAAACCAGAGCAACTTAGCTCTTACATGCCTGTTATTTACATTAAAGTGAATAGGGGCCCCTGGGTGGCTCGGTCGGTTGAACATCCGGCTCTTGGTTTTGGCGCAGGTCATGGTCTTGTGGTTATGTGAGTTCAAGCCCCACCTCAGGCTCTGTACTGACAGCTCAGAGCCTGGAGCATGCTTCAGATTCTGTGTCTCCCTCTTGCTCTCTACCCCTCCCCCACTCGCATTCTCTGCCTCTCTCAAAATGAATAAATAACTTTTAAAAAATACAATAAATTAAGGTGAATAAATTGCAAATTGCAAGGCACAGAGCAGATGCATTTCACAGAGAACTGAAGGCTACGCTAGGTGAGAAGACAGTTAGGAAGCAAGCCCTGCCTTCTTCATAGTCGTTCAAGTTTCCAGATGCAGGCAAATTACATTCCAAGGTACCAAAAGATCTTGCTAACGTAAGTACGGAGGTATTGCAAGTAATCTTGTAGAATCGTGTAGAAGGAAATGGTATCAGAAAAGTGGAAACGGACAAGCGTTTCCCCAAATTCTGAAGAGGGCTAAAAAACAGGTCACAGAACTAACAAACAGATGAGGTCCTTTATCAGTCCCAGAAAAAAATCTGGGACTGATTATATAAAATACATGTGGTTATAACACATTGAACCAAGCAGGAATCCCAAAAACCCTGCCTAAGTTCCCTAGGAAAAACTTAAGCTTTTCCTTTCTTTTTTTTTTTCAGTTTGATGAAATCATTAGGCTATTTACATACAAGAAAGACATCATTTCTGTATTGCTTTGATATTACCAATATGTGTGACAAGGTCTCACCTTATAGTCTTATGTAGATGCTAGCAAAGTGTATACTATATAAAGGATCGTACATGTTACATTAGCCTCAGAAAGATCAGGAAGACCCAGGAATCCTGGGCTGGAAATCTTGGCTTTGACTTATATCCGTATGATCTTAGAAATATCTTTAACCTTTCTGAGCCTCATCTATAAAATGAGTGACCAGTGAGTTCACAAGCTATTATGATAATTCGGTGTGATTTTATATTGAGGATTAATCCTCTGGTCAGGTAAGCACAGATCAAATTTGCCTGTTTACTATGGCTAAAACTGAACTGGAGACTATAGCTCGAACTATTATCAGACTCAAGGCTCCTGGGGTGACTGGGTGGCTCAGGTGGTTAAGCGTTCATCTTGGGCTCAGGTCATGATCTCTCAGTTCCGTTCTAGCCCCATGTTGGGTTCTCCACTGTCAGCACAGAGCCCACTTCAGACCCTCTGTCCCCTCTCTCTCTGTTCTTATCCAGTTCATGCTATCTCTCTCTCCCTCAAAAATAAATAAACATTGAAAAAAAAAAAAAAAAAGAATGAAGGCTCCTAATATAATTCGTGAAGAACAGACATCTCTGTGGAACACTGGCCTCCCCATGACAAGTTAGACTAGAGCATGGAAGAATCTAGAACGTATGAATCTCAGTAGCATGCTACTCTAAAAAATAAGGGGGAAGAGAACCTATATAATGCATGCATCATACCTCACTAATTTCACAAACCCTCTAAATGATTCCTCCTCCTGTGGAGAAAAAAAAGCAGGAGTGGAGGGAAAGGCCAAAGCTACTTCTAAGAGGTTGGTGTGGAATTTATATTATGGACCTAGTCACAAACTCTAGAAGGAGAGGACATATTTAATCCTACACTAAAGGGCAAATCACAGGAAGCAAGGTATAGGATGTTACGGTATTCTAGGCTGGACATTTATAAAGCTTTGCTGGTAGATGGAGTCTATGGGAAAAAGAAAAGAGGTTGTTAGACTCAATATTCTATCAGAACCAGCAAAACCATAAAATCTGGTTGGTCTGCTCCCCTAGGATTGCAAAGTTCCAGGGCAGCCAAGGTTTAAGACAATCCACTTCATGGACAGTGATGTTATTGATGAAGATGGAAAGTCCAGATACCGAAAAACCTTTGCAATGAATATATGCGTTTTCAGCACTTTTCTGATTGTCTTGACCGTGGTAGTTATTGATATTGACTCTCTTGTACCGTTTATGCTTTGCCCACATGTAAGGGCGCCGCATCTTACAATTTTCATTTACCTTAATAGTTTTGCTATAAGTTAAAAAAGGCATTATTCAGAAAGCAGAGCATGCATGAGAGATTCTTTCTGCCAGAATATCCAACTATCGTAACTTCAGATACTGCCTAACATATTATTATTTTAATATCATTGTCGTTACGCTGCTGCCTTAAATGAGATTTTGCCACAGCTGGCTTTTTTCATTTGTTGTTTTTGGGTTATAATAGAATATAGTAGCTTCCAAAGACAAAAAAAAAAAAAAAAAAATCAATATACACTGCTAAAAATACCTTGGTGTTATCCCAGTTTGCAGTTCTGCCTGCCTTAAAAGGGAAAGAGATCAGTGGAGATGGGTTTTCAGGCCTCGGCATTTAGGATTCTATCCGATGATTTCCAAATCAATGTACCAAAAATGTCTCCAACATCTTTACTTGTAAGGACGGCTCTCCTGCCCTGTTTTTCAGTATCACAAAAGCCATGCTAAAACCTGTACTGATTGGTTCTACCGTGCATTTCACCACAACACTCCCGCTTCAGATTCTAGCTCACGGGGCTGAGTGAGATAAAGTCCCATGGAATGGGTGTGTACCTATGTGTGTTGGGGACTGGGGAGGCACGTATGCACTTAGCGTTCCCAGAAGCTCGATTTCAAAAATTAGGGGAGTCTGGGAGTGATGCCAAAAGGAGGGAAAAAAAAGAAAAAACTCCTTTTCTCGGTCTCCATCGAGGCCATGAGGAACTTTGAGCCTTGGGACTGGTCCAAGCTGCTCTCTGGCTTACAATAATTTCTCAAACCAGAGAACATATTTTCTGGTAAATATTCCTTCACTACTGCTGACGGGAGAAACAGGAAGCTGTAAGGAGTTGATATCAAATTTAATATGATTTAGTTTAAAAATCATTTACTAAAGCTCTTCCCAATGTCTAGAGTTTTATCAGACGCTCTGTGAAACATAAAATTCAATTAGATACTCACTCCTTCACAATCAGCCTAACATGCAAATAGTTACCATCAAAGTATGAGCGTTGGGTAAGTTTGTGGCAGGAATTCAAAGGAGAATCTTTCATAGCGACCATCTGGATCAGCTTTTCGAGAAGGTGGCAGGTCCATTAGGACTCTAAGGATGAGTAGGGTTTGAATTTAGTGAGGACCGAGATATGAGGCATGTGGACAAGGAAGTCCTGGGTTCTTCTTCGAGAACTTGAGCAGCACAGAGGCCAGACTTGCTGTTTGGGGTTATTTAGGGCAATTGCTTAACTGCCACTTTGAGCCAGAGTTGAATGTTAGCTTAACAAATGAGCTAGGTTGGGTTTTAAACCTGGGCTCTCTCCTACAATCTTGGGTAATTAGCATAACCATGACCAACCTCAGGGTCCCGAAACAGGTAAAGAAAACATTCTACATGAGGTGGTATGGAAGATAAGAAGACTGAATTCATTCGTTCAACCACCGTTCTTGATGTCATCTTTTTTTTAAAAAAAAATTTTTTTTATTTTTTTAACGTTTTTTATTTATTTTTGAGACAGAGAGAGACAGAGCATGAATGGGGGAGGGGCAGAGAGAGAGGGAGACACAGAATCGGAAGCAGGCTCCAGGCTCTGAGCCATCAGCCCAGAGCCCGATGCGGGGCTCGAACTCACGGACCGCGAGATCGTGACCTGGCTGAAGTCGGATGCTTAACCGACTGCGCCACCCAGGCGCCCCACTTGATGTCATCTTTGTGCCAGGTATATAGACTTCAAAAGCTCTAGGCACTGAGGAATAAATATAAACAAAGAGACAAAAATAATTCTGTAAATTGTCCACCATAGAGCAATCAGTAAATGATAGTTTTTAATTTGATGACTTAAGCTTTGTGCGAGAGGAACTGAAGCGGTAGGAATTGTCCTAAGGAATATAAGCCCGCTCCGGGAGAACTGAAGTGGGGTGGTCAAAGAGCTTGAAGGCAGAAAGACCAGCTAAGAAGCTATTGCAACAACCACACCATGAGAGTCAACGAGGGCGGGGGCAGCAGATAAGAACATTGTCGAGGGGCGGGGCTCAAGATGGCACATTCTCCCCTGGAATTTTATGCTAACATAGCCAGGAATAGTTCAGAGCTCACAGTTTCTCGCCCATCACAAAGGAGCCATCACTGGACTTTCCACTGAGTATATATTAAGGCATCCTGACCTTTATTGACTTCTGAGAACAGCAGTTTTCCCAGGATCCCAGTTGGGAAAGAGGCCTTATAAATAAACCATTTTGCTTGTTCACTGAACTAGACTGTCATTCGCGGTGATGTGCTGACTTAGGTGATGCTGAGTGAGTTGGAACGTTAACACGAAGGTCTTTGAGGGGAAAAGAAGCAACACTGCCCTTTCCCTTAAGTCAGAGGAAGGAAAATTGAGGAGGGCTGCGGTTTCGGCTCATTAAATGATCTCCAGGGTATTCATCAAATGCCTCGTCAAGAGTTTTATTATCGACAAAGGGATTCGCTTTTCTCTAATTGTATACACCTTAGAGCCTAGGAAATTGCCTGTTCTAAAGGTAAATAGAACACCACATCTCCTCCCTCCCTGCGAACACAGGACTCCTTGATTTTTAAGTCATAAAGCTTCCTTGGAGGAAGAAAGCAACGATAGAGGCAATACCAGTGTCTTTGGAGTTGTTCCCATAGGCTGGGGCACTTACCATTTGCTTGGTGCATGATACACATCTGATTTAACCAATCCAACTAACAATATATGGAAGACCTAATATGTGCCCTCTGTGACGTGCCCCAGAAACTTAACTAGGCGTAAGAGAAGAGCCGTCATCAAAGAAAGACCAACGCAATCTTAGAGTCAAAGCTCACAAGGAATTGCTAAACCATATTTCTCAGTAGAACACTGATAAGAGCTTGACCAGAGCCCACTCTCCGCCTACGTATCCCTCCCTCTCCTAATATCCTAGAAATCCTCCAGGAAAATTACCGACCTTTGACCCCCTTCCTCTGTTTTCCAAGTCAGGACCTCCCTCCCTTTCCTGGCTTCATCATCTTTCGCTACTTTTGGTCAGTCATACAAATGACTGGTTCATTCTCATCGGTACCCTCTGATCCCTTTGCCTCCTACCTCCCACATGCCCACCTTGCCAGGGTGCTCAGTTGTGTAGCGTGGTGAAACAACGGAATGAGCACTGGCCTGGGGTCATAGTGCCTGGGTTCAACTCTTGGCACTGACCTTTACTATCTGTGTGACCTTGAAAAAGATCTTTAACTTCTCTGAGTCTCATCTGTAAAATGACTGAACGGTGGTTCGCATGCTAGTGTGGTCATTCAATATAATGATAAATAGATATAAAGATATACATATATACCCATATAGACATAGAGGGGCGTATGTGTATATGCTGAAAGCTACATGTACACATATGTAAATGTTGAGACATACATATATAATTGATGACATGTAAATCACAATCCACAGTATTCTTACTCGTGTGGTAGATTTTGCCCATTTATCGTTCTGTTTCTTGTCACAAAATTGCAAGCTCCTTCAGGAAAGAAAATTCTGTCACCTTGCTGTTGTCCCATCCTCATTCCTAGAACAGTGTCTGGAACACAGCAGGTATTTAATAAATATTTTTGTAAGAGTGAATGGATGAATTGTTGATGCTCAATAAGTATTTGTTTCTTTCTGAGCTTCCAGCAAATACGGGATTTTTTTCCTTCTGATCCCCAGCTGAGACCTACTGGAAGAAAAGTGCACAATCATGGTAATTGACTTCATAACGAATTTATGATTTCCCATCTCTGCCAGACTCTAAGTGTTTCTTGATAATCCTTTAACATATGTTTGCTCAGTCTCCATTCTTTTTTCCCAAAGCAGCTGTTTCTAAGCATCACCTCTCTCTTGCATTCTCCAGCCCTCCAGTTCATTCTATCCTGTACCCATCTGCAGAGAAAAGTAAGAATCCTATGATTTCAGTTAGCCTTTCCTGTTGCCTCATGTTGGCTCATCTTATAAGGAGATTGACTGGGTGAAGGGATGTCTGGATACCTGGTAAGACATTATTTCTGGGCGTACTGGGAGATGTTTCTGGAAGGGATTAGTATTCAAATCAGAGGATCTGGTAATGTCACACCAGTGTGGGTGGGCAGCATCCAATGGGTTGAGGGCCTGAATAAACAAAGGGGCAGAGAAAGGGTGAGCTTGTTCTCTGCTGGATCCAGGACACCCATCTTCTCTTGCCCTCAAACATTAGCTCCCCTGCTTCTCAGGCCTTTTAACTGGGACTGAGTGACACCATCAGTTTTCCTGGGTTTCTAGCTTGCAGACAGCAGATCACGGGACTTCTCAGCCTCCGTGATCATGTGAGTTGAGTCCTGTGATAAATGTCCTCTTATATCTATATACATCCAGTGTTCTCTCTGGAGACCCCAGACCAATCCCTGACTCCTTCCAGACCTTTCTCCAGCTCTCTCCCACCTTCTATTTCTCTCTTCCCCTTAAGTCTGCGTGAAAATGCCCTCTACTAATCTCTGATGGAATCCCTCAAGGGTGTTAACTCCCATCGCCTCCACACGTGTGGGGGGAAACACAAAGGCAGACTGTGAAAATGGAATGAACAGTAGTGTTTTAAGGATGAATATGAAATTTGTAGGTGAGCAACAAACAAAGCCTAAGGATGTAGAGAATGTTCTTACCTCACAAGTCTCTCCTCGGTGGCACATAACTCCCGGGATGTGAAAAAAAAAAGGAAACACAAATATCACATGGCAATACGATCTTAGACTTGCATTGCCCATTAAAATTATGTCTGCAAAGCACTGAACCGCAGGACCATCCTTTAAAAGTTTAGGAAAAGATAGTAGTATCCCCATTTTGTAAGTGAGGAAACAGAGGCTCCGAGAACTAAAACGACTTGCCCAAGGTCATGACCGTCATAGCTTTCATGGTTGCAAGTGGACACCAGTTCTTCTTCCTAGAAATCCCAGACTTTCTCCATCAGGCCCCTCTGACCTCGGTTGGTCTTAGCCCATGTCACAGACCCGCAGACACCTAGTTTACGTTCCAATTTTTCCCGAGTCCTGCCTTCTGTGACAGGATGTCTAAAAGGCTATCGTTCTACATGCATCTAGTGTAAGAGTTAAGCATATCCTCTCAAGGGGAGCCGGGCTGTCTGCTTTTAAAGCCTGCCTATAACAATCCAAGCTGTGTAAAATTTAGCAAATTTCCTTAATCTGGTTGTCCCTCACCTGTAAAATGGAGATCACAATATCCTAATATCGTACACTTCTCTGAAGATACAAGGAATTAATACACGTAAAGCACTTAGGACCCTGCCTGAATTAGAAAGGATTCGTCCATGCAAACTATTCTTATGTAACCAAAGAATGTCCTTTTATTTTCCTTCCTTTGTGTAAACATTCTGGCTCGCTTTAAACAGCGGGTGGTCAGAGACACATTTATCGAGAGCCTACAACAAGTGCCACGTTATTTTCTCTTGGCTCTATCTTGATGTGCTTTGCCTGAGTTTTGAAGTTATCGATGTAATCTTTCCATTGGTGATCAAGGGCAGTCTGGCAGGAATTCTTTCTAGCAATGGCCCCCAGAATCCAAAGTCCCACGCCCCAGAACTTGTGAATTGCTTGTGGAGTTGGGTTGTGATATACGGCACAGGCGACCTTAAAGAGAGGTTATCCAGGTGGTTCCCATCGAATCGCATGGGCCCTTAAAAGAGGAGAACTTTCCGCAGCTGGGGGCAGAAGAGAACGTCAGAAGGTTCTCAAGCAGGAGAAAGAAGCGGCATGCTTTTGTCTGAAGACGGAAGGGGCCACGTGAGAAGCAGAGTGGGCAGCTCTCAAGAGCAAACAACCATCCCAGCGTCGGGGGGAGAGGGACCTCCACCCTACACCTGCAAGGGAGTGAGCTCCCCCCACACCTGAATGAGCCGGAAAGTAGGTTCTCC
The DNA here is from genome assembly GCF_046562875.1 of Panthera onca. NCBI lineage: Eukaryota > Metazoa > Chordata > Mammalia > Carnivora > Felidae > Panthera > Panthera onca. The sequence continues at coordinate 71,358,655 of NC_138356.1, forward strand.
CCCAACACTTCCAGATAAGAGTCCAGCTGGCCCACCCAGAACTACTGACCTACAAAAAACTTCAAAACTTCAGCACGGTGGCCCAAGTGGGGCTCGAACCCACGAACCGCGAGATCGTGACCTGAGCCGAAGTCAGATGCGTAGCCGACGGAGCCTCCCAGACGCCCCATAACGTGAGGTCTCTGGCAACTTGTTTTGGCGGTGATAGAAAGCGCAGATAGGTGGGAACCTGCTGATGCGCTCTGCAGGGAAACATCTGTGCTACCGGAAGAGTTGTTCCCTGTCACTCGGAAATCCAAAACCTTTACTCCAGAGCTGATGCCCCACTGAGTGTCTGACAACTGGGGACAGGAGGAAGGACAAGGAAGAAATGCCCGAGCCAAGATACCGCGTAATCGGGGCCTCCAGGTAGGGTTCCGGCACCTCGGTGGTAAAAGTAGTGCTATTTTTATATGACGTTTCTAGAAATGTTTTTAATTTCTATGTCGGGTGAGTGGGTTTACAGGGGAGAGTGTTAGGAGCATCGACTCTCTAGCCAGCTACGTCTTGCCACTGGCCAGCTGTGTAACCTTGGATGAAACGCTTGGCCTTGCTAAGCCTCACTCTCTGTGCCCGCGAAATGGGGAGAGTGACCGCACCAAACTTAACGTTCCGTCGTGAGGGTTAAACAAGAGAATGCTTATGAAGCGCTTCCTTCCGCACCTGGCACTTATTAAGTGCTAAATAAATGGTTATGATTATAATTATAATTCATGTATTCATCCGAAAACTATGTATTAATCATCTGCTCTATGCCAGGCATCGCTAGGCAATGTGAGAACACAAACGAGTAAGGAAGAGCCTCCCCCCTCAAAATTCTCTCCGTGTAGTGGGTCCATATGTGTCCCTTTCGTTTATTCATATATGTATATTTTCCTGTGCGAATGTGTGTGTCGTGTGTGTGTGTGTGGTACGTCGGGGGTGCAGGCGGTGTGAGCCCTGTGGTCCCCAAAACTACCGAGGAACAAAGTGCTGCATTCAAACCCAAGGGCGGGGTGGGGGCTGCAGACCCAGCCGCCCATCTCTCCCCTCGTCCTCAGAGGTAGGCGGTGTTTCCTCTGGGAACACTGACCACAGGACTGTTAAATCGCTTCAGAGTGGTGCAGCCGGGAGGTCCCAGCACGGCCTTCCCTCGCCCACCCCGCGCCACAGGGACAGGAATGTGGTGCCTCACGCATGCTGACAGGCCTCAGGGAAAAGCCTTCCTTCCCCCCGCCGGGTAATTCTGCCCGGCCCTGTCCTCCGACCGGGGAGGCAGAAAGCCATCCATCAGCTGGGCTGTCTGGGAGTCCCAAGAGCTCCTCAAAACAGACCCATTAGCTGAAAGGATAAATATTTACTCTGGGCTCATCTGAATAACCCAGAAAAAGGCCTCTGTTTTTTATCAGGAATAAAAAAACACTCCCACCTAAGCTTGGATTTAGAGCTTTTTGTCTTTAAATCTCCGCTGCCTTGAACCACTCAGAGTCCTGGGAGAGACCAGATTAGGGTTTCCCCTCAGCCTCCAAGCTGGCCGGGGGTGGGGGGCGCAGGGGAGCATGACGGGAAACGTGTCCTTTCACTAAGCGAGGTCGGTGTGGCCTCAGCCTGGCTGCCTCCATCACAGGTAACTGAAATATTTGCCCCTGGGAATACGCACGATGCAAAATGTGCTCTTACAATGCTCGGCCCGGCGAAATAAGAGATTTTAGACAAACAGCTTTCGAGGGACCCGATTTCCTGAGCTATGCTTTGATCACATGACAACAGCACCAGCGAAAACACTTCTGTTATCCTTTCAAGGGAGACGTTTGAGAAAGAACGCTGGCCTGGGTCAGGGAGGTGAGAGTGCGGGTGGGTGGAGGGAGGGGTCTGGGAGGGAAGAATCGGGAGAAGGTGGGGGGGGAGGGCTGTTCAGGGACACACCCGGGATGTGTCTCTCACTTCCTCCAGCCCCACTTTCTCTACTCTACCCCCCACCGCCAACCCATCGCCTTTCTGGAAGCCAGATTGACCTGGCGGAAAGAGCTTAGACCTGTAAGGACGAAGTAACTGTCCTTAAGCACAGGTCCAGCTCAGGGCCTGGGTACGACAGCCGCCAGAACATGCTCTGCGAATGAAAGATCCCACTATCCTTTCACCACAAGGATGTTCTTTGTTCCCTCTGAGTTTCGATTTCTCTGTCTGTGTTGTGGGGATGATAACGCTTCCCTCCAGGGTGGTACAAGATAAATAAGCAGATGCGTGTATACACCCAGAACAGAGACCGCTACACTCCGGGGCCCAATTCGCGTTAGCACAAATCTTATGAAAGAGCTTTCGGGGGCGCCTGGGTGGCTCAGTCGGTTGTGCGTCCGACTTCGGCTCAGGTTCTGATCTCGCGGTTCGTGCGTTCGAGCCCCGCGCCGGGCTCTGTGCTGACGGCTCAGAGCCTGGAGCCTGCTTCGGATTCTGTCTCCCTCACTCACGCTCTGTCTCTATCTCTCAAAAATGAATAACTGTTCAAAAAAATGTAATTAAAAAAAAAAGCTTTGGAAGTTGGCAAATGTATTGGAACCAGTTTCTTTGAAAAGGCTTGCACAGGTCTTCAGGCCAAGGTTTGCAGGAAAGCCTGAGCAAACCGGGGGAGACAAACCTCTAGTCAGTGCTGTTTGTTTGCACTGAGCCACTGGCTTTGCGCCTCTCGGTCCTATGGGGATATGTAGCTTCACAGGAGTTGGGCACAGGCTGCCCCAGTCACCCCAGGGTGGATTCCTGTCCTGTAGACCCGGTCAGGGGAGTGTCCGTGCAGTGATAAATGGGAAAGCCCTTCTCTGTCCTCCGTCTTTCGATACAAACATATTTTGTGTAAAGACAACCATACCGGTTCCCCAACACACGTATGTCAATAGAGTAGTTGAGTATTCAATTATGTTCTAGTGCATTGATTAGCAGATGAAAGAATGAAAGCAAAAATGTGAAGATAATCTCTGTACTCTTAAATTTCATAATGTGCTTTCTAACTGGGCTTCATTCGACTCTGTCACTTAGCTTCGAAGCTGCTGTAGGGTCACCCTGGCTGCTTGGCCGGCACGTGGGGGCTTTGACCTGTCATGGATACTGGCAAGAGAACATGCTGGGCTCATCCCCCACGAGGGAGGTGTTCGGAGAAGAGAAGAAAGGCCTGGTTCTCTCGCTCAGTGCTGCTGTTGCATCACGACCCTAACCTTGCCCTTCTCTTCACGCGTCGTGTGCTCTGTCCCCACGTTCCTCCTGAGACCCGAGGAGCCTTTGCTACTTGTAACCCCACTGCAGGATGACTGTCCCCCCTCTTTCCTTCCCACGTAATGAAAGTTTTTTCCCAGAGAGAGAAATAAATCTGGCCCAGATTCCAGGAGAGACCATATCCTGTCTTGCAGCCTTGAGTTGTTTTTTTTGGTGGCCTTTGAGCATAAAGCCCGTGCCCTGGTCTGAATGAAGAGTAGATTATTTTAATATGTTATAGCATAAATCCTATTGACATATAAAATGTTTATTTTATCATTTAATATATTTAATATTCATTCTTTCCTTATTTCTAAAGATTCATTGAGTAGTTCAGGAATTTTTTGAGTGTTTATTTTGAGAGAGAGAGAGAGAGAGAGACAGAGAGAGAGAGAGCTCGGCTGGGAGAGGGGCAGAGGGAGGGAGAGAAAGAATCCCAAGCAGCTTCCACCTTCCATGCTCAGCCCAGAGCCCGACATGGGGCTCGACCCCATGACCCTGGGATCATGACCTGAGCGGAAGCCAAGAGTGAGCAGCTCAACCAACCGAGCCACCCAGGCGCCCCCGGGCATTTTGTATAAACGCAGCGGGTGAGGTTCCTGACCCTGTGGAACTTCTACTCTAGAATGGGGGACAGGTACTAAATAAGTAAACAAATGTGCAGCTAAGTTCACATATATTAGCTGCTGACAGAAAAACTGTGAAGACTGTAGAGCTTCCCTTAGCACTATTTTAATTCTCTCACTCATTCATCCAACATTTAAGTGCTTACCAGGCACATTTTTTGTGTGTGCTAAAGATAGAGCCATGAAAAAAGATCTCCTCTTTGTCCCCCGGAGCATACGTTTAGCTAGGGACTCAGAAGTTAAATATCAAACTTTACAGTGAATTGTTTTAGAGAAGTACAGGGTGGTGAGAGAGCATAAAGCAAGGCATTATAACGTGGTCTCGGGCTGTCAAGAAATGCTTCCTGGTGGATGGAGGCATGGCCACCAATGAATCCTACTTTGCTCTATGAGCACCCTGGTGAGGCCCCTTCCGCATGGACTCTGGGCTTGGACATGTGCTTAACTTTGGTCAGTGAGCTATAAGCAGATCTGAAGCGCACAGAGGTGCGGAAAACAGGTGTGCGTGCACTGGGGCCTATCCCCTCTCAGTGTTGGGAACTTTTCTGCCACCACGTGAAGCAGCCCAGGCTGGTCTGCAGGAGATATGTGGCCCGGCCAGCATCCGTGCACAGATGTAGGAGGAAGAACCTCTTAGATTATGGCATCACGGTCGAGGTGCCAATGACTGCGGGTGCGTAAGTGACCCAAGTGGCACCAGCAGGCGACCTACCCAGAATGAAGCACTGATCAAAAGAATCATGAGCCCACTGAATGGTCGATGTTTTAAGTCCACGAGATTTTAGGGCGGTTTGTTATGCAGCAAAGGCTAACTGATACAGAAATAGATACCTAGAAGTGAGCAGTTTTCAGGCAAAAATCCAGCAAGTGGGTTATGAGCTTTCCGACTGGGCGACAGGTTGGGGATGGGGACGTGGTAAGACAGCTGTTATCAAAGTCTTGTAAAATGGTGAAAAAATTTTAGAGTCTGGAGGAGTGCTAAGGAAACTGGTCTTGGAAGTTAGCAAAGGGTTGATTTGTTTCATCAGGAGTGCTAAACTGTCACTGGAGTTAACTGAAGAGAATACTCCTAATGAATTTGCAGATCTGGCTACAGGGATTACCAGGAAGAATGAGGAAGTGTTGACTGGCTTATTTGAGTCTCGAGTGGTAAGGTCCAGGAAGGGAGAGAGGGGGTAAAGAACTATTCTCTTTGTAAATAGAATCTAGAGAAACTGGAATGTAACCTAGGCTTTCTGGGTTGGAAAATAAAACCATTTCACACCTTGTTTCAAAGTAAGAAATGGCCTCCTATCAAAGATCAAATCCAGGGTGTGGCTATACAATTCGTCATTACTATCTCTAAAAGATTTAAGGTTATATTTGATAGACCCTCGCAGACAAAGATGCTTTTCAGAATCATAACAGCATCTTCCTGCTGAAGCCTAATCTCAAAACATCCCTGACAGGTCTGAATCTCAGAAAGGAATTAGGAATGTGGATTTTGACCAAGAGAGTGAATCTAATGTGATAGATAACAAGCCCAAAAAGCCTTTAAGGGAGTTATACAATCTAAGATTAGAGGAAATGGGGAGCTTCTTCTGAACGCCAATTTTTCTTTGAATAAGAAGCAGTTTGAAAAAAACCTTACCACAAATGTTTTTGAAGGAAAGAGGTGCTCTCTCAGAGGCTAGAGACGAGAATATTGAGGGTAGAACAAAGAACATAGGAGAACACCAGTCTCAGGAACCAACCCCAGCGAGCATGCCCAGAATAGGGGCCTGAAAACTTGTACCTGGTTGTAAGTTATGGTTTCTATAAACCAGTGCCCATCCTTTTTGTTTTTTTTCCCCCTTCCCATACCTTCCCTTTTTTTGAACGGAAACCTCCATCACAGTGTTTTTCTTCCTAGCTCACCATTGTATGTTAGGTGTTTGGGGGTAGAACAATTTATCCTTTTAGTTCTCATGTTCTGTATCAATAAGAATCGCAGTTAAGGAGCAGCACTCATGGACTCTCACCTGTACCGGGACCTCAGGCAGATTACGAGGCAGGGACTTTGAGACTAACGCCATGACTGAATGATCTGTTGGGGCTCTTCTGGGGAGGTTAATATGTTTACAGGCTAGAGGGGCATAAATTATTGGGGCTAGAGGACAAGCTACGGTAAGTCCCTCGTTCATTATCACTCTGGGTATGCACGCCCTTGGGTGGTCCCCTTTCCACAATAACTCTGGGCTTGACCATTTGACTTGTTTTCACCAATGGACGGTTGAAAGAATAAGATGCAGAGCCACCTTGTACATTGAGATTTGCTCTTTCTTGCCACTGGGGAGTCTGTGCCCACATGAAGAAACCCAAGCGAGCCTGCTGGAGACCTATGGCCCAGCTGAAAGCTACATATGCCAGATCAGGGAATCTTAAACCACCCATCCTCCCGCTAATCATCTAGGGAGTTGAAACTACATCCGTGATCCTAGGGGCCAAGCAAAAGAACTGCTCGGCCCACATTTTTGACCCACAGCTTCCTGGGAATAAAATAGTTGTTGTTGTTGTTTTAAGTTTATTTATTTTGAGAGATAGAAAAAGTGCAAGCGGGAAAGGGGTGGAGAGAAGGAGAGACAGAATCCCAAGCAGGCTCCGTGCTGTCAGCAGAGAGCCTGATGTGGGGCTTGAAGTCACGACCTGTGAGATCACGACCTGAGCCCAGATTAAGAGATGGAGATATTTAACCAACGAAGGCACCCCTAAAATTGTCGTTTTAAGTCACCAGGTTTTGGGGCAGTTTGTTTCTCAGCGAAAGTGTATACAGCTTCTCTGAGGCAAAGATATTTCAACTGAAACATGAAGGTTCGGCGGAGATTAGTTAGGAAACAGGGAGGAGGAACAATCTTCCAAGCAGAGAGAATCACAGGGATGATAGAAGAGCCTATATGGTGAGCGTAAATGGCTGAAAGCCTGTCCGAGTGGCTAGGAAAGAGGGGTAACAATAGCATGAAACATGTTGGCCGTGAGGCTGGATGCGGTCAGATTACTCATGGCTTCTGTACTCATTAACTATTGCCACTGTGCTGTGATATAATAAACCACCCCAAAATTCAGTGGCTTCAAACTATTACCCATCACTCTTTGCCATCAAGCGTCAGATCAGCTGTTCTAAGCTGGGCTCGCTGGGGCAGCTGAGGTTCCAGGTGCTGGCGAGTCTGGGCTTGACCCTCCATTGTGGTTTGAACTTCGGTCTCTTCCACATGTTTGCGTGCTTGGGCCCAGGCTGAAGAGGCAGTAGCTACCGGAAAAACTCTCTTCGTGGTGACGGCAGCGCTCGCGAGAGCGAATCCTAACCACGCAAGCACATTTCTGTTTGCATCTCACTTGTGAATATCCCATTGGCCAAGACGAGTCACATGGATGAGCTCAAACCCAAGAGCAGGAAGTACATTCCGATCACCTAAATTGACGGGGACCTACATTTGGCCAAAGCCAGTCACGCTGCTCACAGCAGCAATACTCAAAAGTGGACGAAAGTGGGAACAATCCACATGCCCACTAACTGGTGAATAGATCTTAAAAATGCTCTTCCAGGGGCATCTGGCTGGGTCAGTAGGCACAGCATGCCATTCTTCAACTCAGGGGTGTGAGTTCAAGCCCCAGGCTGGGTTAGAGATTAATTTGAAAGAATTCATATCCGTATAATAGGATACTTTTTGACAATGAAAAGGAAAGAACTGATATATGCTATGAGTGAGCCTCACAGACATTAAGTGAAAGAATTCACACATGAAAATCCTGTATACTGTATGAGTACCTTTATACAAAATTTCTAGAAAAGGCAAATCTACAGAGACAGAAAGTATGTCACCGGTTGTTTGGGACTAAGGGTGAGAGTGGAGATTCACGGCAAAGGAACACAAGGTTGGTGAAATTGGACTTGGGTGATGACTATAGAGCACTGTTAATTAACTAAACATCCTTGACCTGTGTATTTGCAGTGAGTGAATTTTGTGCTGTGTAAATCACGATATCTCAATAGTGGTATTAAAATACGTAACTAACTGGGGCCCCTGGGTGGCTCAGTCAGTTGAGCGTCCGACTTTGGCTCAGGTTATGATCTCGTGGTTCACAAGTTCAAGCCCCACCTCGGGCTCTGTGCTGACAGCTCAGAGCCTGGGGCCTGCTTCAGATTCTGTCTCCCTCTCTCTCTGCCCCTCCCCAGCTCATTCTCTGTCTCTCTCTCTCTCTCTCAAAAATAAATGAAACATTAAAAAAAATTTTTTTTTAATATATAACTAATGGCACAAATGATACCTTGGCACTAGGCTTAGGACAATGTAACGCTTCCAAAGGCATACTTTTAAATGACTGACTTGAAACAATGGGGAAACATTTGCAAGACCCCAGCGGACTACTGCCTCTTTAAGCAATGGCCCAGGCTACATTGTTTTCCTCAAAAGTATTTTACCAAATTTTAGAATTTTCATTAGTTATTCAACTTTGGCTGTAAATAAGAAACATTTTTTATTTTGTCCTCTGAGCTCCTGCATTTTAAGTTAGTGCATGTGGTGTTTAAAAAAAAAATGGGTACCCATAAAAATGAAACATGCGCTACTCATTGACTTTTCATATTCTATGTACAACAGAAACATGCTCTTATAAGTGGGTCAAGAACTGTAAAATGTTCACTAATTGCTGGAATTTGTTCTTCTGTTTGGAATAAAAATGGATTTAACAATCAGAACAGCTATTCAAGGGGTAATAGAAGCAGGAAGGAGGGACCTCTGTTATTAGCTAATCTAGCAATTATCCCCAAATCAGTGCTTGTGTTCCACACGCATATCAACTGGGTTCGTTGAGGGGGTGCAGCTGAAGAGGTGGAAACAGCTGCCTGCTCTAATGCAAAGTTCCTTTGGTTAGGAGAACGCATGCACGTTAATCCAGGAGCTGTCGGATGAACTTGATTCTCTAAGTCGAAAATGCCTACGTCTATCCTGGGCCGACAGCAGTTTTCACACACTTCCTTCTGAAGGAGGTGGAGACCGTGCCCACTATGACATCATCATCTCCTTCGCGAACTCTCACAATAATTGTTGATGCGTTAGGCATCTTTCCTGGAAGTGGGGGACTGTGCCTGAGATCCTGGTCGAGAGTGAGTTTAGGAAAGTGTCTCTTCTCTGCGCTCTCTTTCTAGCAAGAGGCTGGAGAAGGAGTTACAAAACTAAACATGAGCACGGTAAGAATTGTATGTCACAGCTACAGAACGTTGTCACAGGCGTTGCCTCTGAGTTAATATTTATTCAGCAAATATTCCCCAAGAACTTTCATGAATCCCATGTGTTTGGCTAGGTGTTCTAATTCTATTACCTCATTCTTAATACTGCCTTTGAAAAGATTTTGGTGCAAGTCCTTAAGGACTTCATGTAACCATGTAACCATTCTCAGTTGGTTAAAGTCTGTATCATCACCATGGACTTTCAAGGGTTTGGGAACTTCAGGCGTCTATTGTTATATGACTTTCCCTGATATTGCAAATGTTTGGAGAGGTAGGCAGACCTAATCAAATACTGATAGCATTGCTTCCTGGCTCTATGATTTGGGGCATATTTTGTGTTGTTTGTTTTTTGTTTTTTGTTGTTTTTTTTTTTTTTCAAAGTTTCAAAGTCCTCATTTAGGAAGAGATTTAACAATATGCATTTCTTTTTATTTTTAATCATATTTTGAGAGAGCATGCGAGAGGGGAGAGGGGCAGAAAGAGAGGGAGAGAGACAGAATCCCAAACAGGCTCCACACTGCCAGCACAGAGCCCGATGCGGGGCTTGAACTCCCGAACCGCGAGATCATGACCTGAGCCAAAACCAAGAGTCAGACGCTTAAACTACTGAGCCACCCAGGTTCCCTTAACAGTATGCATTTCTTGAGTGTGAATGCGAAATTTCTCTCTGGACTCCACTTCGGCCTCGCCATCTACTACCTATTTCTCTTCTTTTCCCAGCAAAATTTATTCCAAGAGTTGATCTGCTTAGTCTCCAGTTCTTCGATGTTTTCTTGAACGCACTCAATTCACGCCCACTTCCCAATCATTCTATTAAGACTTCTTGGGGCGCCTGGGTGGCTCAGTCGGTTGGGCAGCCGACTTCGGCTCAGGTCATGATCTCGCGGTCCGTGAGTTCGAGCCCCGCGTCAGGCTCTGTGCTGAGAGCTCAGAGCCTGGAGCCTGTTTCGGATTCTGTGTCTCCCTCTCTCTCTGACCCTCCCCCGTTCATGCTCTGTCTCTCTCTGTCTCAAAAATAAATAAAACGTTAAAAAAAAAATTTAAAAAAAGACTTCTTGCCGTGGTCAACAATGACCTGCCCATTGCACGATTTAAACGCCCTTCTTATTCATTTCCATCCTTCCACTCGACAAGTCCTGTCGAGTTCTAAATTGGGTCATCACCCACCTCCAAGAAGAAGAACCAAACAATCTACTCCTTTCTCTTTGACCTCATTTCCTATCACTCTTTCTAATCTCATCCATTGATATCTTGCTGGCATCTTATTCCTTCCTTTTTTTTTTCTTTTTTTTTTTTTTTTTTTTTTTTGGCATCTTATTCCTTCTAAAATATGTCCAGAATCTTCCTCCTCTCTTACAGGGGATTTCATTTTGCCGTTTTCCTGAAATTTTCTTCTCCCTGTAATCCACATTCTTGTTTCAATGTCAGGATCTCAAGAAACATTTCCTTAATTCTCCTGTTTAAATCTGCAGCCCCTCTACTCACAGCCACTTACTACACTCCCATCACATACACACATTATTGTATGGAGAATAAACGTATCTCTTAGCTCTTGTGTGAGAATTTCAGGTCCTTTAGGAGCTAGGACACAAACATTCACACACACACACATGTAGTTCAGAAACAAAAACACTAAGAGGGTAGAGAACAGTCTCATGGTTCATATAGCTCATGGCAAAAATGAGTTTCAAGCCTCCGAACTTCTATTCGTTATAGAAGAAACATTGGGTTAAGATTAGGAGGGCCATGTTCGAGACCCTGCTTCGTCATAAGGTCTTTGGGATCTTAGGAAAGCCGTGTCACTTTGCTCAGTCCACATGTCCCCATTTGTAAATCAGAGCAAAGCATGGCTGTTGGGTTCTTGAACCTCTCCTTGTTCCATGCAATTTTTTTTTAAGATCTCAAACGTCACTGGGAGCTAAAGATTGTCCCATGACCGTCTAGTCCGCTCACGTAAAAAAGTTGCATTATCTTCATTTCCAACTCAGTACTTCTGGTAAGTCAGTGTGACTGACGATCACAGGGAGTAAACTACTTATCTCCATAGTTAGGTTAGACTAATTTCCCTTTTCTGGAGAGAATTGGAGAAGGAGGCCCTTGGAGTCGTCTCTAGCTCTGTGGTCAACTGCTAATTTGAAGCCACAGGGTGCTCTTTGAGGAACTGCAGACTCACATCTGATAACCATTTTATGGGAATGTGCCTGGGCCTTTTAGCTGTGGTTCCCCACAAAATGCCACGATGAGTGACAGACATGCTTCCAGCAGATGAAAGCTTGGTGGGAGTCAGTGCCAGAGACCTCTGACTACACCACTTGGCATTTGCTGATCCCTGCCTATTTTCTGTGTAAGCGAAGGTCTCTGGGCTACACTCTCATTTGAATCTTGGTATTCCGGTGCAATTCACATGTGGTCAAATGGAAATGGCATCTCCAGAATGAGGTAAAGTGCACCGAGAGAATTAGACTCCAGTGTTTAAGAAAAGTTATAGACAAGCTCTCCGACCACGGCCTTTCTTGATCTTTCTTTCTTTCTTAAGGAAGAATGTGATTTTTGCAAGATGTCAGCACTTCCATGAGAGCTGGCTTCTGAATTTCTGCTCAGTTAAGGCGGGGGTTGGGTTGGGGGGGGTGGCTAAAGTCAGAATAAAAGGGGACAAAAAGGAAATAATAGTTGTCAACCCCCAGGAACATAGTCTGCACTGTAAAAATGCAGTATCCTCTTTGACAGGCAGTATAAAACGGTGAGGAGTCTATTCTGGAGCGGGACTGCCTGGTTCAAATCCTAATTCCGTCCCTTACAAGCCACAGGACTTTGGGCAAATCAATTCGCTTCTGCGCCTCAGCTTTTGCACCTATAAAATGGGAATTCTAACAGTAAAAGGTTCTTGCTAAGAGTACAAAGGCAGCTGAAATTATGAAGCGTTTGTGATTTCCCCCGTAGCAAACTGCTCATAGCTCCTGAAGGACCTGAAATTCTCACACAAGAGCAAAGACATCTGTGTCTCCATTCACCGAAGGCTGACTCTGCGACAAGTGACATCCTAGGTGCTGAGGGATGAGGATTTCACAAGGACACCCTTTTGCCCTTCAGCAGGGGCAAAGGAAACACACATACAAATAACCCACTATTACAAGTCTAGTGTTTTACATGGGGAGCTTATTAGCAGAAGAAGATAAATTCCTTTTGGTTTGCAGAGAAAATATCTGAGCTCTATCTGAAAGAAAGAGTAGGAGTGGGCATTGCAGACGGAAGAAAAAGCACTAACAAGACGGAGACAGGAAAATACACGGTGTCCTTGAGAGTGAGTGCATTTGTGAAGATAGCCTCATCTTTAGTTGGCCGTGTGTGTGGATGTCACCTGTTATGTTGAAAATATCCTAATGGCAGAACCCATTTCATCTCTGTATTTCCCTAGCAAATGTCTTACATTTAAGTACAAGCAATGTTTGGTGAATGGGTTTGAACGCAAAATGTGACTTAGATAATAGGGATTTCAGTGATGCCTGGATGGCTCGGTCTGTGAAGCGTCTGCCTTGATTTCAGCTCAGGTCGTGATCTCAAGGTTCACGAGTTCAAGCCCCGCATCAGTGCAGAGCCTTCTGGGGATTCTCTCTCTCCTTCTCTCTCTGTTCTGCTCTTACTCGAGCTCTGTCTCTCTCTCTCAAAATAAATAAATAAACGTAAGAAATTCTTAAAGATAATATGGATTTCAGAGGAAGGAGTGATTCATTCCATACTGGAAGTTTCATGGAGAAACCTTACTGGACCAGTGAAGGAGCAAGAGTTTTTTGCTTTTTTTTTTTTTTTTTTTTTTGTAAATTAAATTTTGGTGAAAACGAATCAAATTGGAGCAAAGAGCATGAGCAAATGCATAATTAGAGAGGTATATATACTAATCCCATATTATTCACCTTTTCTTTGGCCCACCATCCTTCCCTTCTCCTGGAAGATGTCCAAGAGGCACCCACAATTAACTGTCCTATGCCCAGTGCAGAGATGGACACACAGGATTCAGATTGACCAACCAGGGTGTGACATTTACCTGGCCTCATTAATTTGTCCTGGAAAGTTCAGGTGACCGGTCAGAATCCCCCTAAGATGATATAATTACTTCTAGGAGAGAGACCCTTCATTCTGGATCATGGGCCCTGATGAACCCTTTCCCGCCAAATGGATATAGTCTGATATGAAGCCAATACATAAAGAATGAGAAGTCCGGCAACCTTTACGTGAGACCTCGTCCCCCACATTTTACAACTTCCCAGTTGCATTGGAAAATAATCTCTTCTCCCCCACCTCTTTCATGTTGCCTTATATTTTGGTTTTGCACATCCAGATAAAAGCTTCCTCCCTAATACAAGATGAGTGGCAGGGATTGAGAAACCATCATTTGAAAACTACCTCCTAAGAATCAGTGGTTCAAAAAACACATGGAAATAATTCTTTCAGGTCTGACTTTCAAAGCAATTAAGCAAAGAAGCCAGCATTGTACTCCACATGAATAACTGATGAGTCAATGAGATAGAATCTAATGTTGTTTCTATTTTATTAAAGATATTATCAGAGGGCCTCATACCAAGACTTGAAAGTCCCACACACAAGCAACAACCTGTGAACACTAAGTGTGTAGTCATAGTCTTTTGTGACCACCTACTAGTCTCATTAATTTTTCATTCATTTATAAGCCAGTCATTAATTTATTACTAGGTTATTCCTTCAACAAATGAGAATATGACCAGTTTGAAGAGTATGAGAGAGACTGGGTACATTCTAGAGAATGGCAGAGCTAAAGGGTCCCTAGTACTATATATCAGAAAGTAATCTCTTCAATTGTTTGAAGTCTCCAGAAGCAAACCTCTATCTGATGTTTCTGCCAAGTACTGGCAAGACAATTGTTGTATAATTCTTCCATGCTGTAGTGATCCTATGACGCCTGCCATATCGTCAAAGGACTTTCACCAATGTAACTCCTTTGCAGTCTTTCCCCTCTATTTCCTCAACCAAGTATTTGAAAGAGAACTCAACCCCCACCTGACACTTTTTTAGTTACTTCATGACACCTAGCCCATCTAACACATCTACCTCTTACCTATCTTTTGTCAGCCATCATAACTTAAGAGAAAAAAAACGCATTCCACAGCCTGTAATCCAAGTGGAGGGAAGAAAGCTGACTGTGGAGTGCACCTGTGTTGCACGCTGCAGAATATCTTCAACGCATGGTAACGTGGTAGAGTAGCATTGGCCGAGACCATTTGTTGTGTGGCCCCCACAGCTCACTGCCCCAACTAACTCTGGCTGAGAGCATAAATAAGTGAAATCTACATTAGGAGCGTAATGTGCTGTGTTGAGATACTTATGTATAAATAAAATATCATAGACACAAATAGATTTTAACCAGTGCTGTGTGGAAAGTGATTCAACAGATATATGTACTTGTATTATAGGTGAAGGAAGTGCATTAAGAAACCTGGAGGTTAGCAGTCCCACGCACTATCCATTGTGCCGTCAAACCAGCTCAATCCCACTTATGGGCATGTATTCAAAGGAAATGAAATCAGCCTCTCAAAGAGAGATCTGTATTCCTGGGTTCATCGCGGTATTCTTCACAATGGCCAAGATATGGAAACAACCGAAGTGTCTGCTGACAGATGAATGAATAAAGAAAATGTGATGTATATATAAATGAATATTTATTATTCCGCCTTTAAAAAGAAGGCAATTCTGCCATTTGGAATAACATGGATGAACCTGGAGGACATTATGCTAAGTGAAATAAGCCAGACACAGAAAAACAAATACTGTATGATCTCATTTATTATGTGAAGCCTAAAAAGGTCAAATTCATAAAAGCAGAGAGTAGACTGTTGGTTGCCAGAAGCTTGGGTTGGGGGGATGTGAGGGAATTGAGATGTTGTTCAAAGAGTACAAAGTTTCAGTTACGCAGGATGAATAAGTTCTGGAGATTTAATGTGCAGCATGGTGACAATGGTTAATAATACTGTACTGTGTTCTGTGTACTTGAAATTTGCAGAGAGAGTAGATCTTCAGTGTTCTCACCACACACAAAAAATGGTAACTATGTGAGGTGATGGATGTTAATTAGCTCGATTGTGCTAAATATTACACGTTGTACCGGTATATCAGAATATCACATTGTACATTTTGTTTTCTTTTTTTTTTTATTTTGTTTAATGTTTATTTATTAGAGACCGACAGAGACAAAGCATGAGCAGGGGAGGGGCAGAGAGAGAAGGAGACACAGAATCCGAAGCGGGCTCCAGGCTCCAAGCCGTCAGCACAGAGCCCGACGCAGGGCTCGAACTCCCAAACCGCAAGATCATGACCTGAGCTGAAGTCGGACGCTCAACCGACTGAGCCACCCGGGCACCCCTTTATTTTGTTTTCGTGTCATTTTTATTTTTTGATGTTTAGTTGAAGTGTAGTTGACATACATTATTGTATTAGTTTCAGGTGTAGAACACAGTGATTCAACAATTATATATATGATAAGTGGCCACCATCTGTCACCATACAAAGTTATTACAATTTTATTGATGACATTCCTTATGCTGTAATGAAGATTTTCATCCCCGTGACTGACTTGTTTTATAACTGGAAGTGTGGACCTCTCAATCCCCTTTACCTACTTTGCCCATCCCCCCCGTCTCTTCGCCAACAAATTGGCAACAACCAATTTACTCTCTATATTTGTGAGTCTACTTGTTTTTTTTATTTATTCATTTATTTTTCAGACTCCACATATAAGTGAAATCCTATAGCATTTGTCTTTCTCTGTCTGACTTATTTCATTTAGTGTAATACCCCCTAAGGTCCATCCATGTTGCTAATGGCAAGATTTCATTCTTTTTTTTATGGCTAAATAATATTTCACTGTGTATGTATACCACATCTTTTAAAAATATATACAATTTTTGGGTGCCTGGGTGGCTCAGTCAGTTAAACGTCTGACTTCAGCTCAGGTCATGATTTCACGGCTGGTGAATTGAAGCCCCGTGTTGGGCTCTGTGCTAATGGTTCAAAGCCTGGAGCCTGGCTCAGATTCTGTGTCTCCCTCTCTCTCTGCCCCTCCCCTATTCACACTCTGTCTCTCTTTCAAAAATAAATATTTAAAAATATTATAAAATGAATATTTAAAAAGATCAATAAAATATGTATATAAATATACATACACACAATTTTGTGTATGTATATACATATATGCACAATTTTTGTCAATTGTCCCTCTGTAAAGCTGGGGGAGGGGAAGAGTACCTAGAAGCAGACAAGAGTAAATTGTTATGGAAAATTGAAGCTAAGTTAAGATAGAACAAAAGGTGTACCGAGAAAAGGAAAGAGAAATATATTGGAAAAGAGAGTTTCAACGGAGAAATTTTGGGTGTGTATTTCCACCTGCTGTGTTGGAAGGATCGAAGAAAATAATGGAATATTAGCTCTGCTTGACTAAATTGACTTCAGTTCAAACTCTGACTGTGCATATCCTTAGCAATTGTAGCTATTTCTCAAATTTTCCCCAGTGATGTGTGGTATGCACCACATAGGAGAAAAGCTCAAGGCAGAGACTGCATATACAGCCAGTCCATCTTCAGAGACCATCAAAATTTGGTCTTCCAAAGTCAGGTTCTTCTACTTAATACCTGGAGGGCACCTGCCCCACCCCCTCAGTGATATGTCTTAAAGTCACTTAAAGAGACAGGTTGAGAAGAACAGAACTCATTTTACAGAATTATTTTGGAAGTGATTAATAGTTAGCCTAACAAACCAGGAAACAATCTAACATTTTAAAACTCCAGGTCAGTTTCCTAAACTAGATCTATCTGAAGAGAAGGAGAAAGCCTGGACCCAACCACATGTTCATATCCCTTGTAAAGGGGTAAGTCATTTTATGGGAGTCTTTCTCAAACAGTTTGTTGTGCACAAGATATTACTCATTAGAAAAGACCAATAGGCTGAATCCACCTATTATAATCAGTAAAAAGAGCAGGTGATATATCATTTTATACTTTTAAGTGTTGAATGATGTAAGCACTCTTAACCTTAAAAATAAAACTGCCAATTATTTTACCAGCAAAGATGGGTTTATTCAGGAATGGTGGAGAATTACAATCCGGGACAAGCAAGCTACAGCCAAAACCATAGGCAAGTCCAACAGACCAAGGAGAGGGACATTTTATGGAGAAGGGAAAGGAAGTTGGGAGGGGTTGTTTTGAACAAAAGTCCATTGGAGAGATGCAAGGGTTCAGGGTGATGACAATTTCTCATTGGCTGAGTTGTAGGTATAGTCCATTGCTTATAGGAGATAACAATGTATATCTTTCCCTGTTGGGGCCTGTAATTGATGACTCTTTTCTGTGGAGCTTCTTCCTGGGAGTCTGTAATTGACAACTCTTCCTGTAATTGACATTGAGTGGTAGGGCTCCCCCTAACACCCTCCGCTTCTAGCATCAAGTGCATTTTAGACAGGTTTCTCTTTATTAACTTTCACAGTACACTTTCCAAAGATCAAGGAAGTCCGGAAAACAGTGACCTTGTGAAGATGTTAAATATATTATTCTATAGAATAAAACAGCAATCCCCTGTGCGTTGTATGACTGGGTATTTCTACCTTAGAATAAAATATCTAATAGCAGCATGCTTTGCAGATTCATTAAGTTTTATGCTACATCTCAAACAATTTAGAGAAGATGGTATCTCTACAAAAGAGCTCTAAGTTTTTAAATGAACAAGATTTGGGAAAAAAAGTTATTCCAAATTAGTGTATTATTTATATATTGTATAAATATTTATGGGTAATAAATTATTAAATTTTATGGACATTAGACTCTTCAATATATCCCTACAATTTATGTGGTTCTGTTTTACACAGATTCAGCTTATATCACACGAAAATCTATATTTAGAGCATCTCATGAATAACTGGTAGGGCTGGGTATTCTGGGTGGGATTCTGGTATGGTAGTGACAGGCCAGGACTGAGGAACTGTCTCCTCCTTTCTAAAAAGCTCAGGGGCTCTTCATGGTCTGCACTTAGCGGGCTCCTGGAGCATTATTTTATGGCCCTTGTCCCCGCAGGTTTGTGAACATTGTATCCGTGCTCTGTTATCTTCAAGGGGTCCCTCCTCCCTGAGACTGGCTTCTCCCTGCTCCCAAACCCTACCTAGGTCATCATACCCCCATCGCTGTACCTGCCTGCATTGTGTTGTTGCTGTTGTTGTTGTTTTGTTTGGAGTTTTGGGTTTTGTGTGGGTTTTTTTTTGTATTTTTAATGTTCAACATCAGCAGTGTCCCAGGAGTTAAAGTTTATAAGACACATTCACATTCACGAATTTATCTGGCATTCATGTAGTGGGGTTGGCATGGCACATATGGAAAGTCTTACACACACACACACACACACACACACTTTTGTATATATATGTTATGTTATATACACGTTTTATATATATATATAATTTATATATGTTATAGATACATGTTTTATTTATATATGTGTTATAGAGGTATGTTTTATTTATATATATGTTTTATATATATATGTTTTATATATATATATATATATATATATATATAGATATAGATATAGATATAGATATATATATGTATATGTATATGAAGAAACCAAGGCCTAGGCTACAGCACTAGTAAATCCTAAAATTCAGCAAAAGACACGTCTTTCGTTACTTACACTAGGTTTCACATTTTCAGCTGTTCTAGGATCCCGGCTGTCACTAAGCAGACCACTTACTCCAGTGGTCTCTCACCTCTTCACTGCCTTTCCCCAGGTATTCCACACATTTGGGGGCTCCCTTCCTTATTCTCTCTCACTAACTTGAGGTCCTTCGGAATGAAAAGCATGCAAGTCGTTTTAGTGGTTTAAACATTTGTGCGCTCCCCCCTCCAAAATCAACAAAAGCCGCTGAGTCTATAAATTTAAAAGTTGAATTTAGACCAGTAATTATAGTTAGGGAGTTGAGGAATTTTCACTGTTTTTTTTCTTTTCTTAGGTTTATCGTCTCAGAGTTGGAATCTGAATTCCTGATCCTCTTTTTCCAGTAATTCCATGTGAGAGGTACAAATTTGTTTACACAGCATGCCTAATCACCATTAGCAGGCAAGTAGGGACACTCAACTGACATTACTCGAGTCGGTCTTTTGAAATACAGGAACACCACATGGCACATATTCCCAGGCAAATCAACGGCCTTTTTAAGCGAGACGGGTTTTGAAAACAAGAAATGTCCCCCTGTATCCACCCAGAGAAAAATTTAAGAATTCAGACAGGACCAACTCAAATATGAATAATGCAGGGATTTGCCATTTGTGTGGAATAAGACCGACTCACCTTTTAAAACATTATTATTTATGAATTTGACTTTCGCCGTTCTGTGATTAAATCTTTTTTTTTTTTTCTGGTCAAATATTTGTGACATGAAAAATGGAATGGAATGCATCCCTAGTGTGATACTTCCAGAAGTATATTAAGTAGAAAGCTCTGACCTTACCGAGCAAAAGGACACCATACCTAAGAATTGAGAGTGGAGATCACACTTTCCTTCCTGTTCCACCTGTTCCTGGGCTCGGCTCTGAAGGGGTTGTGTTGCGGGGGCGGAGGGGTAACAGGTGCGCAGTAAAACAAGATATGATTCTCTTCTTTCGTCATTGAGAAAAATAATCAAGGATTATTTGATCAAATAATCAGATCATTCAGTGCTTTATACTTTATAAAATGTATGGTACTTTCTCAGAGGGTAAGGAAAGGCTATAGGTGATTCCCTTACAGAGTAACTTAAGCATCTAGATAAGCGTCTAAGTATGGACGTGTTTGAAGGCACCTGTTGTTCCCATCCGTTCGTTGCCTGCATGTGGTTCTCCTTCTCATCCTGGCATCTTCTCTCAAGCCTTGCTAAGCCCTGGAAATCAGGTCAAGCTTTGGCATCAGATTGAGTCACTCCTGTGTCGATCCTATGTGTACTACGTAGCTGAGTTATCTCATCAGGGAGTCGAAAACAACTGTAATAGTCCAGCATGGGACTTCACAGGACATATTAGTCAGAGTTCCCCGGAGAAATAGAACCAGTAGGATGATACATAGGGATAGACCTATAAATGTGTGTGTGTGTGTGTGTGTGTGTGTGTGTGTATACATATAAATATATATATATATGTGTATGTATTATATGTATATGTATTACATATACATATATGTATATATATTGTATATATGTATATGTATATATTACATATGTATATATAATACATATACATATGTATATATAATGTGCATATATGTATGTACATTTTATGTATATATGATACATATACATATGTATATATAATGTACATATATATGTACAATACATGTATATATAATACATACACATATGTATTCATATACATATAATACATAAAAATATGCACATATACATATACATATGTATAATATATATAATACATACATTACATATATGTACATATATTACATATACATATATATAAATATATATATACAAGCACACACTATACATATATAGTGTGTGCTTGTATGTCTAGTCCTAGTCAAAAAGCTGATGGTGTAGTTCCCATCTGAAGACCAGCAGACTTAAAATCAGAGAAAACAGTAGGGTCTAAAGGCAGGAAATAAACCTAAGTCCCGATCTATAAGCAATCAGGCGGGAAAGAATCCTTTCTTGCTGGGGGAAAGTTAGCCTTTTTATTCTATTGAGGCCTTCGATTGATTGGATGAGGCTCACCCATGTTATAGACAGCAACCCACTTTACTCAGTCTACCAATTTAAATGTTAATCTCATCCAAAAACACCTTCAAACAGCCAACGTTTGATTAAATATCAGAGTACCCCATGGCCCAGTTAAGTTGACACCTAAAATTACACACAGCACACAGGGCAATAATCCATCAAGGATAGGGTCCCCAGAGCTCACTCAGGTTTTAAGCATTCAGTTCCCCGCCAGCTGTCAGACTGAGTGGCTCTGTTCCTTGCAGGTTGTTAGCTGAAGTTGTCCTCAGCTCCTTGCCATACAGGCCTCTCCAACATAAAAGCTCGTTTCATCAAAGGCAACAAGAGAAAAAGAATCAGCTAGCAAAATGGAAGGAACTATCTTTTATAATCAAATCACAGAACTGACTTCCTATCACCTTTGCCTTGTTCTATTAGTTACAAGCAAGTTCCCCTGCTCCTCCAGGGGAGGTGTAGAGATGGGAGGAACTACTTGAGGATGGAATTTAAGACCCATTCTGTGTCCCAGAGAACCAGGCCTAGGACTTTTTTGAGAAGCATTAGGAAAGAGAAAGCCTTTTTCATTGAGCTTGCGGCTGAGAGACTGTGGGCCTGAAGTTGCCTGTGGCCATCCGGTTACTGAGTAGAAAAGGCCTGAATAAGAATAAAGTTAACATAAGAATTCGATACTGAGATACAGAGAAAGAGCTGGGTTCCCAAAGGTATGAAACACTTGGATTCAGCCCTGCAAGGAGCTAGCTAAAGGCATTAAACACCTAGATCCACCCTTGCCTGAAGCTAGCTAAAGGCATTAAACACCTAGATCCACCCTTGCCTGAAGCTAGCTAAAGGCATTAAACACCTAGATCCACCCTTGCCTGAAGCTAGCTAAAGGCATTAAACACCTAGATCCACCCTTGCCTGAAGCTAGCTAAAGGCATTAAACACCTAGATCCACCCTTGCCTGAAGCTAACTTACAGGTATCAACCATTTGAATATAGTTTTGCCTGAAGCTAGAAACCCTGATTCTTTAGTTATAGGAAGGGATACATTTCTGCTGAAGTCTATTTGACTTTTGTTTCTGACGGCTGCCTGATCGATCTATCCAGCACCTAGAGCACAACATACCATTGGCTCCCAAATATATGCACTGATGTATAAAAATGATTTTTGGAAGATTAACGTTAAAATCCAATGAAGAGGAAGCTGGACCATATCGACCCTGCCCCCCACTGAGCCTTTCTGAACCCTACAATTCTATGCTTGGCTGCTTCCCAAAACACCTCTTTGAGGCTTCTCCTTTGAACTCAGGTCCAGAATATTCAAGGATGGCTTAGGCAGCTCTAGTCTATTCATTCCTCACTATCCCCAGACTCACTGCTGTGTAGGTGGGCCAAACTCATAAAATTCTATCTCTCAGCACCCTTAGGCACAGGAAGTTGGCCCATAGAAGTTCCAAAAGGGGGGAAAAAAATCACCCAGCCTATAAGACCCAGAGCAGGAAACAAAACTAATGAAAAAATGTCCCCAGCTTTCACAGGAAATTATTTTCACTCCACCTCTATAAAAAGTAACAGATTTGACCCCTCGCCTCTCGCCCACCTCCTTTTCAGCTAACCTCCCTATAGAGGCGATGGGAGAGCGGAGGCCAGACTGCAGCCGGGAGGGACAGGGCACTTTCCGTGAAAATGCTCATCAGAAACCAGGTTGTCATGGCCAGAGGCCGCTGAGAGTGGTAAAAGGCTAGCAAGTTGTTAAATTGGACAGTTTTTAGTGAAGAAATTCGTAGCCGTTAGTAGTGATCACAGAAAGCAAAGCATCTCTTTCAGATGAGAAGCTAGAGACTCAAAAAGTATGTTCAGGCTGCTTTTCTCACTGTTACGACTATTTATCAAGGGAAGCTCAGGTATTTTATGTAAATATCTTGATTCAATGCTGATACTATGTTGGAGTTGAAGGGTGAAGGCTGAAGTGCCTTAGACCAGGGAGGCCCCAGACTGAATCCTCTGAAAAATGGGTTCATTCTGCAATTTTCTTCACAGCCCATGGTGGCTAAAATCTGGCTGGTCAGCCCAGAAAACAAGTTGTTGTCCACCCGGGGGGGGGTACTGTGAAAGAATATCCTGGATTTTTCTCTGCTATGCAAAGAAAGAACATGCTCAGGTATATATTTATATTTATATTTATATTTATATTTATATTTATATTTATATTTATATTTATACTTATATTTATATTTATACTTATATTTATACTTATATTTATATTCACACATACACAGACACTGATATGCACTCGTGCAAATAATTACAATAAAATATGTAACAAATAATTATAACAAAATGTGGCAAGTGTTAATGGAGGAAACAAGAACGCACATGAGTTGTTGAGTAATCTGTCTACGGTGCCCAGAAAAACTTCACAAAGGTGGTGACAAGTTAAAGAAAGAGAATTTGGCAAATATCCAAAGGTAGGGGAAGACTTTCCAGACAAAGAATAGAGCGAACACAGATTGTTTGATATGATAGAACAGAAACTATTGCTGGAAAGTGCCAGAATATGAGACTCAAAAGAAAGTTGAGGCCAAATCATCAAGAGTTTGAAACATCAAGCTTATATCTTGTCCGCAGGCCATGGGAGCTGTTTAAAAATGTTAATAGAGGCGTCTGGGTGGCTCAGTCCATTGGGCATCCGACTTCGACTCAGGTCATGATCTCATGGTTCATGGGTTCGAGCCCCATGTTGGGCTCTGTGATGACAGCTCAGAGCCTGGAGCCTGCTTTGAATGCTCTGTCTCCCTCTTTCTCTGCCCCTACCTCCCCCCCCCCTCTCAAAAATAAGTAAACATTAAAAAAAATTTTTTTGTAATGTTAATGGAGAAAGAGAGGTAAGGTGTTCGTTCAGCTTTGCATTTTATTATCCAGATCTTCCAACAGGGGAACGTGAGCAACAAAGTTTAGATGACTTTCTCTGGGTCAGAGGGAGAATAGGAGCCAAATTTTTGCTGGTTTGGAAACGAAATGCCAAATATCTACTTCCTGCTCACTGCTTAATTATTAGAGACAACATTTGTCATGTGGAAAAAGAGTTAATTATAATCAGACTGGAAATTCATGTACCTGAAAATCTTTAGAAGGGAAAATGTAGGGGAAGGAACAAGAGAGAATAGCAGATACAAAACAATTCTTATCAGTCTGAATCTGTTTCACATTTCATTCCAGACTCGCCAAATTAGCACCAACACAATGAATCTTTGTAAATTAATGAGAGTAACAGCGGGAAAGAATCAATCAGCCACTCTTGTTCCAAAACCCTCCTAGGTAATAACCTGAAATGAACCTTGGAGTCATGACCCCAGACTAATAGCCTGCTTCGTACTCTTTGAACAAAACAATTAAATAATCACATTCCTCATGGTCCAACTTCCTGAATGTATTAATTAGATTAAAACACAACTTGTCAGGATCCCTTGAGAGGAAGGGGTTTGCTGAACGCGTTTCCTCCTGCCCTCCAGCTTCCAAGGGCATGGCCTGCTTTTGCAGAGAGGGGCCTGTACCTGCCCAGGCAAGCTTCTTTGCCTATACCTGATGGTACTCCTTCTAGAACTGGAGGCCTCACACCTTCTCCTACCTGGACTCCGCCACTGAGGGCAGCCTTCCTCCTCTCTGGACAAACACCTGCCTTTCGGTTCTTTTTTTTTTTTTTTTTTAATGTAATTTATTGTCAGATTGGTTTCCATACAACACCCAGTGCTCATCCCAACAGGTGCCCTCCTCAATGCCCATCACCCACTTTCTCCTCTCCCCCAGCCCCCATCAACCCTCAGTTTTCATTGGGTTACAAACCCTCTTAGGATCTCAAAGCCAGTTGATAACTCTACTTGGCTCAATTTTAACGTCCCACCCCTCCATCCAATCCATCTCTCCGTCCATCCAATCTTTATATGAGAGATGGGCTCAAATCCTGGATTCTGCCACTTCTTATCTCTTCAATCCTAAACACATTATGTAAGCTCTCTGTGACTCAGTTCCTTCGTCTGTAAAATGGGAATGATAACAGGCCATGCCTTATGTGGTATGCATGTGGCATCCTGAAAGCACAGAGGTGGGGTGACCAGGGGCAACCCAGCGTCCTCCTGCCACGGCTGCTGTCTGTGTCTTCAAGTGCTCTTCTGAGATACCCCAGGGCTTCATTCTGTCACTTCAGGCAGGTCTCTGGCGTGTGATAAGCCTCTTCGGAGGTCCCACCTAAAATAGCAGCACCCACCGCATTGCATCAGTCTGTTTCCCTTCCTTATGCTATTTTTCTTCATAACACTTATCACTCGCTGGCGATATATTATGCGTTTGCCCTTTTATTTGCTTATACGACTTATTCTCAAAGTGTGGTCCGCGGAACTGGGGTCTTGTTAGAAATGTACGTTCTTGGGACCCATCCTGACCTAGGAAATCAGAATGTCTGGGTGTGGGGTCCAGCCATCTGTGTTTTAACAATCACCCGCAGGTGATCTGGATTCTTCCTAGAGTTTGAGTACCACTGGTTTAGAGTTGGCCTCCCCTGGGGAATGACAGCTCCTTGCAGCAGGGGACATTTTCCATTTCCTTTTTACTGCTATATCCCCAGCCCTTACATCTATATTTAACACACAGTAGGTGTTCCTTCAGTAGTTGTGGAATGACTAGACAAATGAATGACTGCATCTCACTTGGTGACTGAGCCAAACTCAGTACCCAGCCATCCCTCTCTCATCCGGCTCTATTTTCTTTCACACACTGGCGACAAGATACTATTTTATTTCATTTTTTTAAGTTTATTTATTTTGAGAGATAGAGCAATCAGGGGAGGGGCAGAGAGAGAGAGGGAAAGAGAGAATCCCAAGCAGGCTCTGTACTGTCAGTGCATGAGCCTGACGCGGGGCTCAAACTCATGAACGGTGAGCTCATGACCTGAGCTGAAACCAAGAGTCACACTTTTTTTTTTTTTTTTTAACATTTATTTATTTTTGAGAGAGAGAGAGACAGAGCATGAACGGGGGAGGGTCAGAGAGAGAGGGAGACACAGAATCGGAAACAGCTTCCAGGCTCTGAGCCGTCAGCCCAGAGCCCGACGCGGGGCTCGAACTCGCGGGGCTTGAACTCACGGACCGCGAGATGGTGACCTGAGCCGAAGTCGGACGCTTAACCGACTGAGCCACCCAGGCGCCCCAAAGAGTCACACTTTTAACCAACTGGGTGAGCCACCCAGGTGCCCCAAGATACTATTTTAATACAAAAATTTAATCATTTGTATTGTATTCAAGTTAAGAGACACTGGCTTTTTTGATATAGATAGATGATAGATAGATGATAGATAGATAGATAGATAGATAGATAGATAGATAGATAATATGTATTTTTGCTGTAGAAAATGCTAGTATTTATATAGGAAGAAAAAATACACATACAAACAGAAGCTCATCAAAGTATTATGTGAGCATACGTTCAGGTCGAAGTTTATTTCATAGTGCTCAGGAGACATAAAAAGGAGTTGCAAAGAAATCCAGTTGTAGCAGATTTTCTGCACCAAGTGAAGAAAGAAGAATCCTTCGTACGGGCAAGACGATGTCCGTATCTGCCACAAACAGCACAAACATACCAATGGGAAAGGAGGAGGGAGGGAGACGCAGTCAGGGCACGGGAGGAAGGCAGAGGTTGAAGACAGGGACAGAGGGGAGAGAGACAGACTCTGGCACTGTAGATCTATGGCCTTATTTTTCCCAAGAAAGCAGCCATGGCCTGTTGAGCACCATAGCAACCAGCCCACTTCGTGTACTGCCCCTGCCATCCGTCAATGGTGCACTGATGAGACACATCCATGGCCCATTAAGAAGCCAAAGAGGAGAGAAGCAGAAAGCTTTCCCTGCAGAGAAGGCTGAAGGCAGGGGACTAGAGCACTCCATGTGCTGGCCCGGTGCTCAGACGGAATCAAATCCATTTCTAAAGAAGACATTGGACGAAACCGCATCTGTGGTTAAATGGTAGGGTATATGTGGAGGCGGGGGGCCAGGGTGGAACGAAGCTACGAGCCACTTTATCAAAGGGCCGAAAAGCACATTAGCAAACACTAAAAGCATCACATAATGTACAACAGTGTGCTCTAAACATGAGATATCGCCCTTCTTCCCAGTGTTTGATCTGAGCTCTTTGCACAAACGACAGCGAGCACCGGGTGGTTTTCTTAGGCTTTACTGTTACCACCTTCCAACTAGGCATAAAATTCCTTTCTCTTAAGTCATTTGTTATCTTAAATAATGGCGTGTGAAAAATTCTTGGTGTTGGGTCTTTCTAGCAGAGACAACCTAGGTTCTGATGAGGTGAGGAATCTACCCCTTGAGGATGACTTACTTAAACAAGGCTGGCTTATGGTTCGAGCTATGTGTGCCGTGACATCTGGGGTTGGGGGGGGGGGGATGCCATGTCCCACAAGAGGAGTCTAGCAAGGCCCCAGGTGGATTCTCCAGTGTCGCAACACGCGCCTCCATGTTCACGGCGGAGGGGAAGGGAAGGAAGAGTGGCCAAAACCACCTAGAAATGGCACACGTCACGCGGCTTACAACCAGAACCAGTCCTGTGCTCCTCTGCAAAGGGGCAAAATGAGGGGGACCGGACGGGTATGCGGTCAGCATTACCCTTTCTGTGACAGAGGCAGAGTAAGTGCTCAGTAAACGGGCCTGAAAGACAAAGGCCTGGATATTGACCACTTCAGAGCCTCCCTGTGTGCCAAGCATTGTCATCAGCATCACAGCGCACCGCCCCCCCCACCCCGAAAGCACGGGAAGTTATCCTCATTTTACAAAAGAGGAAATACGTTCCTTGCCCCTGGTGTCTCTCTCTCACATAGTGAGAGGTAGGAGAGTCTTGATGTAAATAATACATCGTCCACTTCTTCCCCACATCCACCCCATCTTTAGAGAGCTCCCATAAGACTGTCTCAGCTTGAGAGTCACGTGTTGGTCATTTCCAAGGGTTGACTTTCCTGACCCCAGTGAAGCGGTCAAAGAGTTCTTTTATCGGTTCTCGCCGCACCGTGAATTCCCCCCTCGGACACATGTCATTATTTTAGTCAATCACTGGTTCCTCTCTGTCTTCGTGGTAGGATGGAAACTTCGTGAGCGCCGAAGGACGTGTGGTGTGGTTACTGCACGGGTCCTCCATCAGGCATGGGGCCCCCCACACAAGCAGCAGTCAGTAAATGTAGCCAAGTGAGGGGACGTTCCCTTCTGCTGTTTTCATTCGCATCCACCACAGACGTCAGCAGATTAACTCCTCAAACACGCTCCACGCATCGCGCGTCACCAAATCCGTCACGGATTCCTGTTACTGCGGCATGTTCAGGCTCAAGCTAGTGTTTGAACTCTGGCCTCAGACATCCTTTCCCGATCGATTTTTCTTATCCCCTTGACTGGACCCACTATTACGACCCATATACTCAATACCCCCTTAAAATACCTACCTCGCAACCTCTTGCCACCTTTAACGGATGACTTTGGTGAACGCTATATTGAATACGATAACAATAAAGGAGGATAGCAAGCTTGACAAAAAGTTGATAGAATACTTTTTCCAGTTTTTTTTTTTAAAAGAGAGAGATGACTTTGATTTTGTGGCTCTAGTCTGATGACAGATGCAGTGGTTCTAATCTGTAAGAGAGAGGTGAGACCAGTGTCCTGAAAGACAAGGAGGCTGGCGGTAGGTAGAGTTTATATTTCAAAATAAACTGGGTTGATGGCCAGCAAGCCACTATGCTTTCTGATATCCTGCATCCCGTTTCTCTAAAGGCTACTGTTCCCATGGCAACCACGCTCCAGAACACAGCCCTGCTCTCTTTGACTCGGGAAGGTGGGGGTGGCTTGGGAAGATGGAGAGGGGAGAAGTGAAATAAAACTAGCATTTATTTAGCAACTGAGTTCCAGGCCCTTTGCTATCTACCTTTCATACAGCATTCAGTCTATTCATTTCTTGAGACGTAAGAGGTTTTATTTCGACTTTATGGAAGACCGTGTCTTTTAGCAACATGAGCAAAACCAAACAGCGAATTGATTCTCAGAGTCGGGTTTGTCCAACTTTCAAGATAATGCCGACTCTGTCACACCCTTGCTACTCCAAGTGTGGACCTCAGAGCCCCTACCATGGGCACCATCTGGAAGCTGGTTAGAAATGCAGAATGTCATGACCTTCTGCAGACCTGAGTCAGAATCCACATTTTAACCCACTCCATAGGTAACTAAGAAGCACCACTGTTTCTCAACCTTAGCTTCCCATGAGCCAGTGTTTCTCAAGCTTAGCTTCCCATGAGGATCACTTGGAGGGTTTCAAAATAACCCCCGTTTCACCTCAAACCAATGAAGTCAGAATCTCTATGGGTAGGGCAAGGACATCACTGTATCTTAAATACCAGCCCCTACCCAATGATCCTAACGTCCAGCCAGTATTAAGAACAGCTAGTGTACCATAGAGCCTCATTATGGAAAAATCTAACTCTTCTTCTGATAACAGAACCCTCTTATTACAAGAGTCTCGGTATACCAGAACAGAGGTTCCCAATATGTGTTGTGCTATTGAAATAAAGCCTAGCAGGCAACAGAACTCTAAGCACCGTTTGTTTCTGTGAATGTCACTCTCAGGGATGTCCGTTTTGACAATTCAGCTAAAAAAAAAAAACAAACTTAAATACATCCTTGCTTTTCACTCATATTACAGAGCTCTTTGAAGAGGGGACTGGAGAAATCATGTTTTCTAAACATTCAACTCCCAAATTATCAAAATACTAGTAAATGCCAAAAAGGTCTTTATAGCCCCATTCCTTTTTAGCGGAAATGACAACTTGTTTGAGAAAAGATGGTAATAATAGGTTGCAAACTAAAATAATTGAAGCTTGCAAATTCAACACTTAAAACCATAATGACTTTCAATCTCAGGATAATGAGATGGAGAAAATGTTTATTCTTTTAGCATCGGATAGGAGATTCCTCGTAGGGAAAGACCAGTTTGTACCATGAAAATACATAGAAATATGCCCCCGTTATATAAGTGAGTGCCTAAAGCGTGTCGTTATGACTGGTGCTGTAGCATCAGATATAGGAAATGCTTCCGCATTATGGGAGGCGGGGATAGCAGGATGAAAGAGAAAATTCTCTGATTCTCCGTGCTCGGTGATGTGGCCCCTTACAATGAATCAATGAATTCCAGTCCAGTGCTCGCTGTGATTGGGTTTATTTAGAAAGTGATGAAGAGGGCTTAGTTCTACTTTTAGGCTTACGTGGGACCAATTCAGAGGCAGGAGCTGAAAATCGAATTGTTAGTTCTTGGACATTTGCTAAAATCTTGGAGAAGACTTTGGACATCCCTGAGCTGTGGAATTGAGATTTGCGGAAATGAACCCTAGGAAACCGGACGACAGCCTGGTACGTCAGGAAAACATGCTGTTTATGCCCTTGCGTTACCATGGTAACATTCGGAAATTTTGTTGGGAGTTAGTGGATCTCCTCTCCACCGAATGGAACGCTTCAACTCGCCAAATAATGATGCAAATTTTGAAGTAGTCAGAAACTCACAAGACGTTACGTGTTACGGGCTTTGGGGTAAAATAGGGGCATTTTCATCGGGGCCCCCTTCCTCAGGGACCACTTTCCACTGTTTTTTGTTTGTTAGGCCCACATGGGTGTGTTAGTTTCCCTTATTTGCTTTGTTTAGCAAGACTTGTTAGTGTCTGGTCTCTACCCAGGGTCTAAGGTGGACCTGCCCAGGACATCGGCATCACATAAACCACTAATATCATTTGAGAATGAAAGACGTCTTCCACTCGGAGCACCCCAAAGCACAAAGAAACAGAGGTAACTGAGAGCCAAGTTCCAGGATTTCCAGACGGTTGAACGGCAAGCCAGGCAAACTGCCCAAAGGGCTAGCCAGCAATGGAAAAAGATCGATGATAAAAGGTCGAAAGACACACAAATGAAAAAGTCTTAGACTGTGTAATGGGTTCAGTCGTATCTCCCCCAAAGATACGTACACATCTTGATCCTTTGACCCTCAGAATGTGACCGTATTTGGAAATTGGGTCTTTGTAGGCGTAACTGTGTTAGGATGAAGTCGTCCTTCATTGGGGTGGACCCTACTTCCAATGACTATTGCTCTTGTAGAAGAGGAGACACACACAGACACACATAAGAAGGCCTTGGGAAGACCTTGGCAGAGACTGGCGCAAGGCAGCCGCGAGCAAAGAAACACCTGATGATCCGCCGGAAGCTAGGCAAGGCAGAAACAGATCCTTCCCAGAAACTTTCAAGGAAACGTGGCCCTGCCAGAACCTTGGTTTCAGACCTCTGGCCCCTGGAAATGTGGAAGAGTAAATGTCTGTTGTTTGAAGCCACCCAGCTTGGGGTCCATCGTTACAGACACCCTGAGAAACTAACTCAGGCGGGATGTGGAATCTGGAAACCGGGCAGGTTAACAACACGTAGTGCCAAGCGGGTTATATTTGCTCAAGTTGCATTTCTTTGCCCAGTTCAGGGATTCCATAATACTCATTGTACTGCATTGCAAATTTTCAGTTATATATTCCAACCCTGGACACTATGCCTGCCCCCCAGTAACAGAGACCATGGCTATCTTGCTCAGATCTCATTCCCAGCAGCAAACCCAGTGCCTGCCATGTAGTAGATATTCAAGAAGTGTGGCCAGTGGAATCAGCAGGTCAACCTGGGTCACAGGTAGAGGGGAGGGCTGAAGGCTGGCCCACAGATCTTCCTGATGCTGGGTTTCCCTGCTACTGAAGCAGAAATTTGCTTATTAAAATACCCGCCTGCTTGGGGCGCCTGGGTGGCTCAGTCTGTCAAGCATCTGACTTCGGCTCAGGTCATGATCTCACCATTCGTGGGTTCGAGCCCCACGTCCGACTCTGTGCTGACAGCTCAGAACCTGGAACCTACTTTAGATTCTGTGTCTCCCTCTCTCTCTGCTCCTCTCTGTTCATTCTCTCTCTCTCTCTCTCTCTCTCTCTCTCTCTCTCTCTCTCAAAAAAAAAGTCTGAAATACCCACCTTCTAACGCCGGCTTTGCCTTTCTCACTTCTGCCTGCCTTTGGATGTGGTGGTCTGCCTGGGGAAGCAGAGAACAATGTGTGTGCTAACTGTACGTGCACATAGTTCCGGGGAAGGCTGACCTCTCAAGGGGTCCCTGCGTGGCTGTATGCCAAGGGTTAACACGTTTGTGTCGGCATCCTCCAGTACCTGCAACCTGGATGCTGCCAGGCATTGGGATTTATCATCTTGACTATTTGCAGGCCTCTCCCTTTCAAAAGCCAGTGGCTCTGAGGGATGAGAGGGTCTCTCCCAGGGGGCTCTGCCTGCCTGTGCTGCAATTTTGCAGGCCTGGAAAGAACCGGCTTTCATTGCAAGCACGTCTCAAGGATGGAGACTCTTTAAGGGGAAAGCAGATTTGCAAAGGAGAAAAGACTCCGAGCCTCCAGATAACAAATGGGGTTTAGAACAGGTTTTTTCCGCCTCCTTTTCAACACTCTGCCCCCATCTAACACCATTAATCCTGTGCCTGGTTAGCAGAATCGGGCACCAATGACCACAGTGCATAATAAATAAAATAGAGGGGAGTCTTGTTCGTTTCTTTATAATATCCTCTCCATGGTTGCCACAGAAAATTGAGGGTTAATAAATCAATAGTTTCCTCAAATAGGACAAGGTTACATCAAAAATAAATAAGAGGTGCATGTGCCCACCGCACAGGAGTTGTGAGCTGATAATGGCCAAACGGTGCCCTCGTAGAGACGTGATAAAGCATAGCTGCTTCCTTGGCCTGGATCTTGAGGCTTCCATCCATATACCATATACCATGGATAGTTAGAACTATCCCAGCAGAAAAGACTCCTCAAAGCATAACATATGGTTATAGCAACTTAGTCTGTATTAAGCAATCACAAATGATTTTCACATTGTAAAAAAAAAAAAAAAAAAATCAAGTCAAAATTCTATGTAGATACCAGTAGAAAATTATATTTGGATGTCTCTCCCATACTTTGAAGCTATGCTTGTCTCTTTCTAGACTTAGAAATACACAACAAAGCCAGAACATGGTAATACACACAGAGATGCGTATGTCTGTCTGTGTGTGTGTGTATAATGCTTTCCTTTTAGCTGACCATCATCTTTAGTTCAAAACAATATTTCCTTTAATAAAGTAAGTACATGCTAAAAATTAACATCAGTTCACTGAGGATTATATTCAATACCAAATGAGTTAACGCATGTAAATACACAGAAGAGCGCCTGGTGCATAGAAAGAGTTCATTGAAGGTCATTTATTACTTTGCTTGTCTGTATCATCATTTGTTCAACTAACGGCAAGCATTTATTGAGCATCTATTGTATTTCAAGCACAAGGAATAAGAAAGCCTCCTCCTCTCTAATCTAGAGGAAAGACAAACATTAATCATTATCACTCTGTCAAATCAGAGTCATCCAGAAGATGTTCCATCTCACGATGAGAAGAGATTTATACTGATACTCAATATAATTCTGCTCCAAGCCTCTTTCTGAAATACAGATTCCCTAACAAGGGCAGGGTTACGTTGACCTTTCATGCGGAGAGGTATGTAAGCCAATAATTTGTACTGGCTTCCTGCCGTTCTTTTTGGACATGGCTCTATTCTTGCCCCTTGCCGGCATCTAGTACTTTCTCGACCGCCCTCTGCGGTTCCACAGAGGTTTGTCCAGCAGCGGGCAATTTCTCTCCATTCACACATCCAATAGCATCACAAGGAACTTCCTCATCTATGTTGATAATTCATCACACCAGCTTATTTGAACTCTCCTTCTTCGCCTCCTTGACTCCAACAGGAATCACATCCATGCCGTTTCAGGAACATTTCTTTTCTGCTCAACCGGAAACACTCCACTTCTGAAGCAAGTTTTCTCACATCTAAAATTTTAAATGCCCTCTTTCCGGTCTCTGACCATGGCTCCCCTCTTCCTCTGAGGCTTCTTACAGTCGTGTGTCTGCCAAGCCTGGTCTTTGGCTTCAATTGGCGCTCTGCTTCTGAAAGTTTCCTTTTGCTCCAGAAAAATCCCCCTCCCTTTCTTAGTTTCCCTTCAGCCCATGTTGAACCCAGGACCCCTGGTACATTCTAGTGAATCCTTAATGTCCTTGTACTACATTTTCATTTGAATGCCAGGTATCATACAATACTGAGGAAGGAGCCACGGTCTTGTGGATTGGCACCATAAGTCACATCCTTTTACTCCTTGATGAGATCAAAGTGCCACGTGGGAATTCCTTGGTGTGTTTCTGGTCAGGTTCTCCCCCATGCTGCCTGTTATAGACTGCATCTTTGTGTCCCTCCAAGTTCGCCCCATGATCTAAGAAGAGGAGGAGACCAAAGCTTGCTCTCCCCGTGCAATGGTGGGGGGGGGGGGGAGAAGGGGGGGTGCACCCAGCAAGAAGACGGCCGTCTGAAACAAGTGCTCTCCAAACATGAAATTTCCAGCAGCTTGATCTCAGACTTCCCCAGGCTCTAGAGTGGTTAGAAAGAAACGTTTTCTGTTAAGTCATCCAGTTTATGATATTTTATTATAGCAGCTCAAACTGACAGATATCCCTCAACCAGTCTTCTCAAATTTTTCTCCAGCCTCCTTAAAACCTCTACTACAATCACCTCTCCCCTGCCTCCCCTCCTCATCCTTATTTTTCAATATTTCCTTTTTAATTTTAGAGACACAGAGAGAGCACAAGCAGGGGAGAGGGGCAGAGGGAGAGAGAAAGAGAGAATCTTAAGCAGGCTTCACTCAGCGCAGAGCCTGACGCGGGGCTCAATCCCATGACGCTGGGATCATAACCTGAGCCGAAATCAAGAGTCAGACACTCAACTGACTGAGCCACCCAGGTGTCCCTTTTAAATAGATTTTTGCTTCCTTCTTCTAAGATCAGAGTTTGGTCCAGGTCATATGGTTCATTTCCTTCTTTATATTCAAAGATGAGGGTTCACAACAGTATTTATATGTTATGTGTTGATTCCTGCAGAATATGTTTTCCAGACCATACTTTTCTGCCTTTTGTATATCTCCACTCATCTATCCCAAACTGGGCATCCAACATTGAATCTGTTATCACCACGTAACCTTATTTCATCTTCTCTGATCTTTCTACTGTGCCATGTGACCAACCTCTGGAGGCCATTAGATTCTGGGGGCTGAATAACCAGAATCTAGTAGAAATCGACTGGTAGAAATTTTTGTCTGATGTATTCAGACTCTTATGAAGGGATACAACCTTTTAAGAGGTAAATGCAAACCTTTGGATTCAAAACTTCTCATTCAATTAAGCAACTATGGGATGATAAACACATCATATACCAGCATTTGAGTTGATGATGAGAGAAACCATTGTCCATCAGGTAACACTTGCTTTTGCATCAAGAATACTGCATTCTGGGGGCGCCTGGGTGGCTCAGTT
The DNA here is from genome assembly GCF_046562875.1 of Panthera onca. Classification (NCBI taxonomy): domain Eukaryota; kingdom Metazoa; phylum Chordata; class Mammalia; order Carnivora; family Felidae; genus Panthera; species Panthera onca. Next base: position 71,394,037 of record NC_138356.1, read on the forward strand.
GGTTAAGCGGCCGACTTCAGCTCAGGTCATGATCTCGCGGTCTGTGAGTTCGGGCCCCGCATCGGGCTCTGTGCTGACAGCTCGGAGCCTGGAGCCTGTTTCAGATTCCGTGTCTCTCTCTCTCTCTGACCCTCCCCCGCTCATGCTCTGTCTCTCTCTGTCTCAGAAATAAATAAATGTTAAAAAAAAAAAAAAAAAAGAATACTGCATTCTGCTGCCATAAAGCAGAGTTCTGCCATTACTTGACTCAGTGGCCTTACAGAGTATTTCTACTTCTGAAACCTCTGTCCAAACAGGAGGAAGTTAAGGGGATTGAACGAGATGATCCCTGGAGTTAACTTTCAACCTAAAAAGTCTTTCTTCATTGCTATTCTCACCATTTTAAATAATTTAGTGGAGCGTTTACTATGTGTTCTCTACCATGGAGAGTTCTATGGGAAAGTGGAAAACATATAAAGTGATACGGAGGGGGGTTTAGTCCCCGCACTTGGGGGTAGAAATACAGTTTATCGGAGCGCAGCGAGGAAATGTTCATTCTCCTCGTAGCTCTCCCACTAACTTGTTGAAGGTGTGAGGGAAACGTATTCCTTCTTCCAGAGGCTGCCTCAGTTTTTCCTTCTGCACAACGAGGGTTCCGAACAGTTGCTCCCGTGAGGCCCCTTTGAGCTCTGGGATGCTATGGTCTAGTCACAGGGAAAAGATTAGGACATCACTTAATTCAAGGATACAACCCAGCGGTACAAAACTTTCCCCTCACAATCACTGAGCTGCTTCTGGTGAGGATACAGATGTTGAGTAATTTATTCAGCCACCTCTTTCAGAACGCTTGCTTAAACTCTGTGGGAGCTGGGCCAGTTCTTCAGTGCTCTTCACTCAATGGCTTGTCAGTTCCTCTTTTAATAGTAACATCGCGCCCTCAATGAAGTGCTGAGGCATTTTTTCCTCCTAAGATGAAAAGAGGTGGCCACGGAGCTGGCACAGCTCTGGGCTGCAGACATCCTTCCAAATCTCTTTTCTTTGAGGAGCCAAATGATTCATTCAGGAAATGTCTGAGTGCCCAGTACAGAGGAAATTGGGAAGATTATCTCCCCTGACCTCCCTCAATTTCCCCCACTCTCGCCATGTTTGCATTTTGGTGGCTCTCAAAAGGTTTATTATCCAACTCCTCAAATTTTCTTTCAGGACCGGAGGGTAGAAAATGGGTGTCTAATTAACGCAGTGGATAGAGGCACATCTTCGCTGCGGTAAACTGAATCATGTTGGGGAAATCTACGGAACACACACTGTTCAAAGGTAGGGTTGTCTACAGAAGAGGGGCTCCACCTTCTGCCCTTAAAATCTCATCCCTTTCCTGACATGTGTCCAGTAGCTTCCTGTTGTATTAACTTTCCGGGCCAAAAAGCTCAGCTTCAAAGGCTTACATGAGCTCACTTCCCTTGTATTTCCTCTCGTTCCTGCCTTCTCGCCCTCGGCCACCAAACCCATGCATTACAACGACAGACCCTTGTTGAATGTCTGAGAGACAACAGGGTGTGATGGCAATGGCGTGAGATTAGGGACCTGGCGTTCGCGTCCCACGCCCAGACTTGTTAACTGCGTGATCCTGGTAAAGCTCTTCTTTGCTGTGTGCTTCAGTCTCCCCCTCCGCGATGTTTTTTATTGCTCTGCCCAGAATCAGCCAACCCTGTACGAACTGGGTACGACTGGTACCGACTCTAATTGACCAGAAACTTGATGAAGATAGAGGCTCTGCTTCCTTTATCTCTGTGTTCCTAGCGGCTGGCAAATGCCCTGTTCGCAGAAGGTATTCACTATAAATTAGCAGAATGAACAATTTAATGGCTAAACCCGAGCCTTCCCATCCTGCTGCAACTAAGGCTGCTGAGAGTTTATGAGAGAGAGGGAGTGGGGTGCAGATGGGAGGGATTCCTCCACGGCTGCAACACACACACACAGACACACACACACACACACACACACACACACACACACTAGAGGCTCATACAGGTTCTCAAGGGACTGGAAACTGGCCTTTGCCCATTTCACCTATTTCCTATAGATACCTTTTTTTGTTTATAGTAATCAATCCTCATGAATAATTCCTCTTCCGTGGTTTTACATAAAGATATAAGAAGGTTTGAAGACAGTTGCAATTGCTACTGTTGCAATTACCGGGGACTCATATCCCCTAGGGATGCGTCTATGGGTAGCAAAATGCTAATGATTGTGGAAATTATGAAAAGAAATCTAGCAAAAGGGAGGCTATGGAAGCCAGCTGGGCCACCTCCCTTTGGGCTCGTCCTAGAGATTAAACCTCCTTAACGCAGGCTGCCGCCGATTTGAGTCCCAAGATACGGGGTTCCATCCCATTTATCAGATAACCATAATAAACAACAACCAAGCTACCTCGACGTTACCAAAAGACAAATTCTTCCCGTCACATCCTACGGGGCGTTGACTCACCATGTAGCTTAAGCATTGCCTTTAAAATCAGAGTCTGGGTCAAAATTTAACCCCGCCACTTTCTCAAACAGTGTTTTCTGGAAAATCACTGAACTTTTCTGTGCTTAAGGTTTCCTCCACTGTAAGCAGAAGATAATGTAATAACGATACATTAAATGATGGAATGGCAGGGAAAATCAAGGTAGAAGACTGATGGGGTATTTCTTTCTTAACCTCTACCATCTTATATGTGTTAATGAGTATCTTGATATTGGAGTCACGGTCTTGCTTCTGGGGCCCCACACTCCAGTGAGGGATACCAGGTGAGGTCTCATGAAAAGTCAAGTCGAAATGCAAGGCAACATTGCAGATGACATGGGCTATGGCAGATTAAGTACTAAACGAATGGACAGAGCCTATTAAGCTGTGTTTTCAGAATTCACTGCTGTGTCTGGCTCTCAGGGAGCCGCCATTGCTTTAAGTAGCTGCCTAGGGGTCCATAAAATGTTTAAGAGCTCTGTCCAGTCCCACACAGAGAGCTTTAAAAGTTTAAATGGACTCTATCCCAACCTCAGGTTTCAGTTGAACATATATGCAAGGATTCAGTTTAGTATCTTTAAGAGATTAAGGAGTCTCCAGGGGCCTTCCTACTAGTCCCAGAATCTTAATAGAGAAAAACACACTGGCTCCATTTCAAAATTAAAGAGACAGATGCTCCAGAGTGATCTTCCACTGACATCCAGGGCAGGTTGGATGTCCAGGCATGGTGCCAACATGTCTCTTATTTGGGAAATGAGTGCTTGGACATCGTCCTAACTTCCTGCGAAAGGATTGCACAGCTTGATCCCTTGCAGAGAAGAAGCCATAAGCACGTAATTGACATTGTTGGGGTGAGACTGACAAAGACATATCTCTAACAGTGACATATTCGTAAAAATTATTTATTGAGAGCTACTGTAGGCCACAGACTGTGCTAATCCCTCCTGATACAGTATTACTGACAAGAATGAGCAAGAGTTTTTGTGCACTAGGTAACAGTGCACATTTTTTAGAGGAGGTAACAGACTCAGACACTGTGTGACTTGCCCACGATTGCTTGACTAGTAGGGGTCAGAGCCCAGACTCTGGCCCAAGTACTTTTAATAATATTTATTATTATATTAATAAAAATGTAAATCATAATGATATCAATGGCATGAAAAACAAGTGGCCAGCCACAGTGCTCGAAATATTGGGATTTAATCTATATAATAATTCTGTTCCTTAGGTACTGACATCCTCATGTTGTAGTTGAGGAAAATGGGCCTTGAGGTTTTTTAAGTCCCTCGCCATAGCTCATGTGGCTAGTGAGCACTTGTCTCACTCCCAAGCATGTGCCCTTTACACTTTTCTGCACTGCCACTCAAAGAGAAAACAGTTTACAGTCTCCTTAGTCAAGAGCTTTGCCATTTCAGTCAAGAGCAGGCTGCTTTGGAAGGCATCGAGCTCTCCACTCCTGTTCTAGAGCCAGCTCTACCCTTAACTACCCAGGGCAACATAGATAAATCTAAATCTTTCTAAAAATAGGGGAGAATTTTATGAAGTCGGTAGTTTTCAAACTATTTTTGAGCCATGAACAGCTTTCTGTTAATAAAACTTGCCCTTGAAACTGATGTGTAGTACGGGCCAAAAGGTATTTACAATGAGTGACGAGGGCCAGAAGGCCATTATCACCCTCACCCCCGCTCCTGGGAAGATTCTTTTAAAGGTACTATGCAGAGCCCCCAGCAAAGCACTAGACTGAGTTGTAAGGTTGGTTCAAAGTTGAGAATGTAAGAACTGGTAGGTCTTTCCTCCCTGGGATCTTCGTTCTGATCATTCTTAAATAGCCATGATTATTTGTCAATAATCATGTCAATAATCATGTCAATTCTTTCCTCTGTGTTCTTCTTAATTTCTTTTTGTTGTTTTGTGGTGGTTTAATTTGGTATGTCTTAGTTCGGTGCACAAATTGGCCAATAATACTTTACAATTTTTTTAAAACCGAGCTATAATGTACATGCAAAAAAAATCACCAATTATTTTATAGTTTGTGAGTTTTAGAAATTGTACCCGTACTACCACCATCAAGATATAGAAAGGTTCCACCACTCAAAAAATTTCCCCAGGCTTGCTTGTAATCAAGTCCCAGTTCCTGGCAATCTGGGATCTGTTTTCTGTCCCTATCGGTTTGCCTTTGCAAGAATGCCATATAAATGGAATTCTATAGCCTTTTGAAGATAGCTTCTTTCATTTAGAATAATGCATTTTGAGATTTACCTATATTGTCACCAGTATCAGTAATTCTTTATTTCCTACTGCTGAATAGCATTTCATTTTACGGCTGCACTCCCATTGTTTCATCCATTTATCAGCTGATGGTCACTTGGGTTGTTTTTAGCTTTGAGAGGTCAGGAATAAAGCCGTTCTGAACATCCGCACACAGGTGTTTGTGCATAGCGTAAGTTTTCACTTCAGTTGGGTGTTTACCTGGGTGTGCAATTGCCAAATCACATGCGGTATACATGTAACTTTACAAAAAACTGTCAAATTAGTTTCAAAAGTAGGTGTTCCATTCTGCTTTCATATTGGCAATCTTGAGAGCTTCTGTGGTCCTGTATCCTCATGTTCTTGGAATGATCATGTTGTGGTTCTTTTTCACTTGATGGATTGTCTTGCCTTCCCAACAGATGCATAATAGTACGTCATTGTGACTTTGCTGTGAATTTCCCAAAAGACTGATGAAGTTGAATACTGTGTATGTGCTTATTTGGCATCTGTATATCTTCTGAAACAGTGTCTATTCAAATCTTTTGCCTACCTTTGTTTGGGTAGTTTGTTTTGTTACTATGAGTTGAGAGTCTCCTTGATATAGTCAAGCCCTTTGTTAGTTATGAAACAAACTAAAAAAGCTAGTCTGTAGATTCCCACTTCATCTTCTTACAGTTTCTTTAGAAGAGCAGAAGGTTTAGGAAGGAGGTAAGATGGCGAAGCAGTATGGAGATTCTGAGCTTGTCTCATCCCTGAAATATAGCTCAGCTAGATCAACACCAAACGACTTTGAACACCTAGGAAATTGATCTGAGGATTAGCGCATCAATCTGAATAATTTGAGCCCCAGAACTCAGCAGGTACATGGTGTGGAGATGTGAATTGGGGGAGAGAAAAGCTGTGGAGGGTTTTGTGAAGAGAGGACAGTGACAGAAAGAGAAAGGGGGAGAGTGCAGCACATAAGGATCATGCGAGAAAAGCTCTTCCATGAAAGTAACTGGAAAGAAAGAGAAAGAGTCAAAACATACATTCACAGGGAACTGAACAATAAATCTGTTCCCTAAAACCATTGACAGGGAGAAAGGAGAGGGTTTCAATAGCACTAGGATTCTATAAACAGTGGAGCACAGAGTCTGAAGATTCAGAGCTCAGTGCCTGGTGGTGTCCTGGTAAGGAAGTAGGGAGAATCCCCAGGAGCAGGCAGCAGGGTCTGAAGGGGGTGTGTGCCACACATGTAGAAGCAGTTCCCCTGCTTCGAGTGCATTTGGTAGAGGCCATACAGCCTCTCCACAGGCAAAGGTCCCAGCAGACCCTGGAGAACAGCCACATTTGCTGGTATTGGGACGAAGATGCCAGGGAAACCTGGCACCAGCCGTGTGTTGTGGTTTGCCGTAATCTTGAACCCCCGCCACTGCATGATCACATGTTTTCTGGGGAAAGGTTGCTAGATAGACCCTCCCCCAGAGAGTTGGTGTGGGTCCAAGCTGTAGGGGTCTCTGAAGCGTGGGGTTTTGAAACACAACCTCGTCTGAGATAAAACTCTAGAGGGACGTGCCACCTGGCAGGCAGACTACTTGGACACAAACAAGGTAGAGGTGGGGAGTGGATGGTGGCCTGAGACAAAGGAGGGGTGCTTGATCATGGGTCAGTGAGAGCTCGAAGTTCCTGTGCCAGAGACCTAGAAGATGGCTGAAGCCATTTCTACCTCTCCTGTGCACACACATGAGTGTAAGCTACATGTCATACCTAGTGGAGAATGGAGCTGTTACACCAAGCCCCATCCAACTGTGCCCTCCAAGCACATCCCCCAGAAGACCAGCACAACTCACTCCACCTGCTTAGAGTACGGACTATAGAGTGCTTCATAGTTTCAATTCTAGGGGAAACTGGGTGTAACCTCATTCAGGTTTCATTGTTTTCTGTTTCATTTATTAATTTATTTTCTCTGCTTCTGTTTTTGCTTGAATTGGTTTTTGTGCTTTCTTTTCTTTCTCTTTCTTGGATACAGAAAGAGAAAATTTTATTTTTATTCTTTTTACTTTTTAGTTCTTTATTTGATTTCATTTTCTTTATTTTATTCTATTTTTATATCATTTTTAATTTTTTTCTTACCTTTTTTCTATCTTCCCTTTCTCTTTTTTTCTCTATTTTATCAAGCTTCTTTCAATAAGCAGGCTGAAACACATTGAGAATCTAGCTTCCTTTATTTGATATTTTGTTTTCAATTTTTAAAAATTTTATTTTTTATCTTATTTTTTCTTCCTCCAAAATGACAGGATGAAGGAATTCACAGCAAAAGAACAGGAAGAAATGATAGCCAGGGATTTAATCAACACAGATAAAAGTAAGATGTCTGAACTAGAATTTAGAACCATGATAAAAGAATACTAGCTGAGGTTGAAAAAAGCATAGAATACACAAGAGAATCCCTAGAACCCCTTTCTATGGAGAGAAGAGAAATAAAATCTAGTCAGGCTGAAATTAAAAATGCTATAACCAAGATGTAATCCTGAAAGGATGCCATGATGGCAAGGATGGACAAAGCAGAGCAGCAAATCAGCAATATAGATGATAAAATTATGGAGAATAATGAAGAAGAAAAAAGAGGGAAACAAAGGCACAAGAGCACGATAAAAGATTTAGAGAGCTTAGTGACTTATTAAAAAGGAATAACATTGAAATCATAGGAGTCCCAGAAGATGAGAGAGAAAAAGGGGCAGAAGGTTTATGTAAGCAAATTATAGCAGAAAACTTTCCTAATCTGGGGGAGGACACAGACATCAGAATCCAAGAAGCAAAGAGAACTCCCATTAGATTCAATAAAAACTGACCATCATCAAGGCATATCATAGTCACATTCACAAAATATACAGATGAGAAAAGAATTATGAAAGCAGCAAGGGGGAAAAAAAGTCCTTAACCTCTAAGGGAGGACAGATAAAATTTGCAGCAGATATATCCACAGAAATTTCACAGGTCAGAAGGGAGAGGCCTTCAATGTGCTGAGTCAGAAAAATATGCAACCAAGGATTCTTTATCCAGAAAGGTTGCCATTCAAAATAGAAGGAGAGATAAAGAGTTTCCCAGACAAACAGAAACTAAAAGGAGTTCTTGACCACCTATCCAGCCCTGCAAGAAATTTTAAGGGGGACTCTTTGAGTGTAGAAAAGGAAAAAAAAACAAAAAACAAAAAAGACCAAAAGCAACAGAGACTAGAAAGGACCAGGGAACATCACCAGAAACGGCAACTCTCCAGGCAACACAATGGCACTAAATTCATCTCTTTCTGTATTCACTCTAAATGTAAATGGACTAACTGCTCTAACCAAAAGACATAGGCTATCAAAATGAATAAGAAATCAAGACTCATCTATATGCTGCTTACAAGAGACTCATTTTGGGCCTAAAGACACCTGCAGATTGAAAGTAAGAGGATGGAGAACCATCTATCATGCTAATGGTCATCAAAAGAAAGCTGGATTGGCTATACTTATATCAGACAAACTAGATTTTAAGACAGACCCCTTAACATTATATCATAATTAAGGGGTCTATCCACCAAGAAGATTTAATGATTGTAAATACGTATGCCCCCAATGTGGTACACCCAAATATATAAATCAATTAATCACAAACATAAACACATCGATAATAATACCATAATAGTAGGGGACTTCAACACCCCACTTACCACAATGAACAGATCATGTAAGCAGAAAATCAACAAGGAAACAATGACTTTGAATGACACGCTGGACTGGATGGAATTAACAGGTATATTCAGAACATTTCATCCTAGAGCAGTATAATATAAATTCTTCTTGAGTGCACATGGAACATTCTCCACAATAGATCACATAATGGGTCACAGATAAGCCCTCAACAAGTACAAAAAGATCGAGATCATACTTTGCATATATTTAGACCACAATGCTATGAAACCTGAAATAAACCACAAGAAAACATTTGGAAAGACCATGAATACTTGGAGATTAAAGAACATCCTACTAAGGAAATAATGGGTTAACCAAGAAATTGAAGAGGAAATTAAAAAGTACATTGAACCCAATGAAAATGAAAACATGACTGTCCAAAACCTCTGGGATGCAGCAAAGGCAGTCCTAAGAGGGAAGTAGATAGCAACCCAAGCCTTCCTAAAGAAGGAAGAAAGGTCTCAAATATACAACTTAACCTTACACCTAAAGGGACTAGTAAAAGAATGGCAAGTAAAGCCCAAAACCAGCAGAAGAAGGGAAATAATAAAAATTAGAGCAGAAATCAATGATATAAAAAAAAAAAACAAACAAAAAAAAAACCAGTAGAACATATCAATGAAACCAGGAGCTGGCTCTTTGAAAGAATTAACAAAATTGGTAAACCCCTAACCAGACTGATCAAAAAGAAAAAGGAAAGGACCCAAATAAATAAAATCATGAATGAAAGAGAAGAGATCACAGCCAACACTGCAGAAATACAAACAAAGTAAGATAATATTATGAACAATTGTATGCCAAAAATTGGGTAATCTGGAAGAAATGGACAAATTCCTGGAAATATATAAACTACCAAAACTGAAACAGGAGGAAATAGAAAATTTGAACAGACCCAATAACGAGCAAAGAAATTGAATCAGTGATCAAAAATCTCCCAACAAACAAGAGTCCAGGGCTGGATGGCTTTCCAGGGGAATTCTACCAAATATTTAAAGAAGAGTTAATACCTATTATTTTGAAGCTGTTCCAAAAAGTAGAAATGGAAGGAAAACTTCCAAACTCATTCTATGAAGCCAGCATTACCTTGATTCCAAAACCAGACAAAGGCCCTACTAAAAAGGAGAAGTACAGACCAATTTCCCTGATAACATGGATGCAAACATTCTCAACAAGATACTAGCAAATTGGATCCAAAATACATTAAAAGAATTATTCACCACAATCAAGAGGGATTTATTCCTGGCTGGTTCAATATTCCCAAATCAATCAACATGATACATCACATTACTAAAAGAAAGAATAAGAACTGCATGATCCTCTCAATAGATGCAGAAAAAGCATTTGACAAAATACCGCATCCTTTCTTGATAAAAACCCTCAAGAAAGTAGGAATAGAAGGAACATACCTCAAGATCATAAAGCCATATACAAAAACAACAACAACAACAACAACAAAAACCCCACAGCTAATATCATCCTCAATGGGGAAAAACTGAGAGCTTTTCCCCTAAGGTCAGGAACATAACAGGACATCCCCTCTCACCACTGTTGTTTAACATAGTGTTGGAAGTCCTGGCCTCACCAATCAGACAACAAAAGAAATAAAAGGCGTCCCAATAGGCAAGTAGGAAGTCAAACTTTCACTCTTTGCAGATGACATAATGCTCCACATCGAAAACCCAAAAGACTTCACCAAAAAACTGCTAGAACTGATACATGAATTTGGCAAAGTCACAGGATATAAAATCAATGTACAGAAATCTGCTGCCTTTCTATATACCAATAATGAAGAAACATTTGTTTATAAGGACTCCTATTTATAATGGCACCAAAACCCATAAAATACCTAGGAATAAATCTAACCAGAGGTGAAAAATCTATATGCTGAAAGCTATAGAAAGCTTAGGAAAGAAATTGAAGACACAAAAAAATGAAAAAAGATTCCATGCTCCTGGATAGGAAGAACAAATATTGTTAAAATGTCAATACTACCCAAAGCAATCTACATATTCCATCGCGATCCCTATGAAAATAACACCAGCATTCTTCACAGAGGTAGACCAAACAATTCTAAAATTTGTACGGAACCACAAAAGACCCCAAATAGCCAAAGTAATGTTGAAAAAGAAAACCACAGCTGGAGGCATCACAATTCTGGACGTCAAGATGTATTACAAAGCTGTAATCATCAAGACGGGTACTGGCACAAAACAGACATGTAGACCAATGGAACAGAGTAGAGAACCCAGAAATGGACCCACAAATGTATTGCCAACTAATCTTTGACAAAGCAGGAAAGAATATCCAATGGAAAAAAAAGTCTCTTCAGCAAATGATGTTGGAAAAATTGGACAGCAACAGGCAAAAGAATGAACCTGGACCACTTTCTTACACCCTCCACAAAAATAAACTCAAAATAGATGAAAGACCAAAACATAAGACAGGAAGCCATCAAATCCTAGAGGAGAAAATAGGCAACAGCCTCTTTGACCTCAGCCACAGCAACTTCTTACTTGACATGTCTCTGGAGGCAAGGGAAACAAAAGCAAAAATGAATTATCGGGACCTCATCAAGATAATAACCTTCTGCACAGTGAAGGAAACAATCAGCAAAACTAAAAGGCAACTCAGGGAATGGAAGAAGATATTTGCAAATGACATATGAGATAAAGGGTTAGTACCCAAGATCTATAAAGAACTTACGAAACTCAGTGCCCAAAGTACAAATAATCCAGTGAAGAAATGGGCAGAAGACATGAATCAACACTTTTCCAAAGAAGACATCCTGATGGCTAACAGACACGAGAAAAGATGCTCAACATCACTCATCATCAGGGAAATGCAAATCAAAGCCACAATGAGATACCACCTCACACCTGTCAGAATGGCTAACATGAACAACTCAGGAAACAGCAGATATTGGCGAGGATGCAGAGAAAGAGGAACCCTATTTCACTGCTGGAGGGAATGCAAACTGGTGCAGCCTCTCTGGAAAACAGTATGGGGGTTCCCCAAAAAATTAAAAATAGAACTATCCTGCAACCCAGCAACTGCACTACTAGGCAATGGGCATTAAGGAGGGCACTTGTTGGGATGAGCACTGGGTGTTATATGTCAGTGATGAATCACTGAATTCTATTCCTGAAATCATTATTACACTATATGTTAACTAACTTGGGTTTAAATTAAAAAAATAAATTAATTTAAAAAAAGAAGAGCAGAAGGTTTTAATTTGATGAAGCACAGTTTATCAACGTTTTTCTTTTATGGACTGTGCTTTTGGCGTCATGTTGAAGAAATCTTTGCCTCATCTTACTCCACAAAGATTTCCTCGGAGTTTGCTCCTGGAAATTTTACATTTAGCTCTATGATTCATTTGGGATTAATTTTTATATCGAGTTTGAGTAATAAATAGAGGTTTCTTTTTGCACATGGATATATAAATGTTTCAGCTCGAAAGACTATTCTTTCATCGCCGAATTGCATTTGCACTTTTGTACAAAAATTGTTTGATGCTGTATGTGTGGATCCACCCCTGGGCTCAATAATATTTTGAAATGAAGTATCTTTCTGCTGAAACCTAAGACATTGTGTAAATACATAGCCTAGATTTCACCGTGCAGCGGAGAAGATAAGCCCCCAAAAGAGGGAGGATTCGTGGAATCTAAAACTTCCCATGGTCTCTAAGAGTAATGAAGAGCCTGTAGGTTGTATAGAAAAAATCAGAAAGAGCCTTGCCAGGGCATTAGAAAAACTGAATCAGTACCAGTTCAGCTTCTAACTAACCTCAAGAACTTTTGCAAATTACTCAAATAGTTCCGTGTCACAGAACTGACAAAGACTATGTACACAGTTTAGCAAGGCACCAGAGACACCGTAAGCATACAAAAAATAAACAGTGCAACAATTAATATGCCGTTGGATCAGGAATCCAACAAGATGCAGTGCGATCCTGAGACATCATTCCTCCTTCACTATCTCATGCTGAATTGCCGTGTGCTTACGTGGTAAGCTACAACTTTCCGAGCCTCAATCTCTTTATGTATAACATGGGGTAATTATGCCCCATCTGCCAACCACAAAAGGTACTCACGAGCATTGGGTAAAATCTCTTTGTGAATGTATTTTTAAAACACACCTTGGAGGGACAGAAAGGGTCTTTTTTACCTGGCTGTGTGAAAAACACAATGGGGAACAGGTGTTTCACTTGGTATCTGGGGTAACAATTTGTCTTGCGGTTTTGAATGTTTTAACTCAGTCCTTCCTAACCAACTTAGGAAGCAAAGTCCTAGACAGCAGATCGACTGTTCAGGTTAGAAAAGTCGAGACTGTGACGATCGGGGCCAGCACGGTGGAACTGAGATTGCGGACTGCAGCAAGGGGGAGGAATGAGATACGACGGTATGCACCTTGTGTTACAAGACAAGCTGAGGCATATTACAAATTTTAACAGTTGTTTTTGTTTTTTGGCTTTTTTTGAGCAAACATCCAGGCGAATCAGGCATCACCAAACCGGAAGTGATCAGGAGCAGTGTACCCAGAGAGCCAAGGGAAAGACTTTTCTAGAGGAAAAGACACAAAAGCCAAGCAGAGGAATTATTTGATTGGCTATAGCTTAAATGGGTACTTTATTTGGGAAAGGCTAGTTGGGCATTTGTGATAGGTTGCCTTAGGTTTCGATTTCTTTTTTTTTTTTTTAATTTTTTTTAATGTTTATTTATTTTTGAGAGACAGACAGAGTGTGAGCAGGGGAGGGGCAGAGAGAGAGAGGGAGACACAGAATCTGAATCAGGATCCAGGCTCTGAGCTGTCAGCACAGAGCGCGACGCGGGGCTTGAACTCACGAACTGTGAGATCATTACCTGAGCCAAAGTCAAACGCTTAATCGATTGAGCCACCCAGGGGCCCCTAGGTTTCAACTTCTTAATCTTCAATCCTTGAAAGCCTTAGGTTTTGCTTTTGCTTATGTAGGCTGCTAAGGCATTGGAGACAGTTCATTCTAATGGCCTTCTTGTTTAATTAGTTTAACAGTATGAAGAACATTATCCAGAAGTCAAGGTCCAGATGAACTCATAAAAATTTTTAAAAAAAGTTCAAGGTAAACAATAGATGGGAAAACAGGTGTCAGAACACATGTAGCATAAGAAGTCATGGTGAGCAAATGTGAAGAAAAGCAATATTAACATTTAACGTTTCTTGAGTGTTTGCTACATTTCAGGTGCTCTTCTAAGCACTTGAAATGTGTTGACTGATCCAGTCCTCACAACAATTCTATGTGAAAAGTACTAGTATTGCTCATTCGACCTTCATTGCTGACAAGCAACGAGAGCAGAGAGGGGAGGTAACACACTGGACTTTGCCATTTACCCCTCCAGAGGTCCCCACTCCCTTTCTTGGTCTGTGTCCCACCACCAATATGCCTCCAACATGCTTCCTTGCCTTTGGGCTTCCAGATGGGTTCAAGGCAATAATAAGCCTCAGCTGGAGACCTCAGAGGCGGACAATCTCTTCCCCAGCTTCTCTCTCTGTAGAAGCACGGTTAACCGACTGCATCCCTCAACCTTCGGCCAGGGTTCCCTTCTCTTTGGATGGTCCTCTTTGTCACCAGGTGAATGCCTCCTCCTTGCCCCTTCAGCTTTCAGTGTGGTAAATTAGTGACCCTGGGGGACTGCACAGACCTAATGACTTTCTTACTGCTAGCCCACACTTTATAATAGTCTTCACATTAAACTCCTCTTGAGTTCTCCAATTTGTATAGTACTGTGTTAAGTGCTGAGTAGGAAGAACTCAGTAAAATTTTGCTTTCAAAGGCTTCATGGACTAGTTGTGTTGATAGACAATTTCAGTGAGAAGGTCATGGGAGAGGAATATGGAATGTTCTCTGTAAGAAAGCAAAAGAATGTGGTGGCTAAAGAAATCTTAGAGGATATGTGACATTGTATAAACTGATTTATGATCCCCAGAGCTGTTTGGACAAGGGCGTCTGAATGCAAAGTTTTACTCAGAGAAAGGTAATTATTTTCTTGTAATGTAATTAGATCTTTCTTATCTGTCGTGACAAATAGAAGTTAAATTTTTTAAGTTATGAAATAAATACAAACAAAAATAAGAATCAAAATCCACCCATATCATGCTAACCAATATAAACAATTTATAAATATTTGAATATCCTTCATATATAAATGATTATACAGGACATAATGTGTTGTACCCTGTCTTTTTCATTTTAAAATATATGGTGATTCCTTTGACATTGAGTTATTGTCATGTTATTGCAGCGGCTACCGTAGTTTGCCTGAAAATTCCATTTTTTTACTATTATTATAACATTCATTAGTTAACATATGATTTAATTTGACAGGAACCCAACTTCTCTGGAACATATCCTCAGAGTTAGAGAAGTCTTGCCAGTATTTCAGGAAAATTTCCATGGAACAGTGTCCACCTAAGGCAAATGTTTCCAGTCACAATAAATTATAGGGCCACACAAATATCAAGCAGCTTCCAATTCTGTTTTTTTGGCCTAATGAGACAGGGACAAATCCTTTATCTATACAATATTTGTTCATGGATAGTCCATTCCTTGGAGGCCTTTAATATTCCTATAATATTACACACATCTAATGAAATGGGAAAATTCATTGGTTCGGTCATCAGCTTTCCATCTATTCATCCCTTCACTTTTTCCTTCATTCATTCACTTCATTTCTTATGAAGTGCTTTCCACAATTCAGGTTCTGGAATGGCTTTTGGTTGTTCTGGCTGTATTGAGCCTAAGCTTGAGTTTGCATGCGGTAGGTTTTTCCAGTGCTTGGACAAGTAGACTTGGTTCTGGAAGAGTCTGTGTCACCTGGCATCAAACACTCAAAGTATTTCAGACTGCACAGTATCTCAGCAATGCTGCACTCCCGACTCTGTGTTTCTCTTTTGCTCCTAACACTAATCTGTCACAAACCTATTAGGCCGCCAGCAGTAAAAGGAGATGATAATTCTTCCTGTCTTTCTTTGGTGGCAAGGTTAATTTTTAAATAACTGTTAGATTAAAGAAGTTTTGAAATTATTCCTGAAAGAAGAAGAATGTTACAGTGTTTCATAGGCTAGTGCTAACTCCAATGTTAAGAAATACGTAATACGTTAAAATAGTTCTCTTATTTCCTTGCTATAGTGGGTGGAATAATGGCTCCCCAAAGATGTCCACGTCCTAATCCTCAGGACCTGAAATATGTTAAATTACATGGCAAGGGTAGAGCTAAGGTAGCTAATCCTCTGATCTTAAATTGGGGAGATTATTCTGGATTCTCTGTCTGGGCCCTGTGTCATTACAGGAGTCTTCATAAGGGAAAGAGGGGGCCAGAAGTCAGCAGTGTGAGTGGTATAATGTGAGAAAAATATGGCTACTGCTGGCTTCCAAGATGGAAGGAAGCCACAAGCCAAGGAAGGTGGCTAGAATCTTAAAGCAAGAAAGTAGACTCTTCCCTAGAGCCTCCAGAAGGCAAAGTAGCCCTGCATCTTTATTTTAGCTCAGTGAGACCCATTTTGGGCATCTGACCTCTAGAAATATAAGATAATTAATGTATATTGTTTTAAGCCACAAAATGTGTGGTATTCTGTTACAACAGCAATGGGAAACTAATATAGTAATCTACTGAGAATTTGTCTGTTTTTTATCATGAATTATGGTGAGTTTTATCAATTTTTTTCTGTGTCTATTACAGCGTTCATTTATTTTTACTCCTTTATTCATGAAAGTGGTAGGTTACTTGGACCATGAGAGGTAACTTAACCTTGCAGTTTTGAATTTCCATTGTTGTGATCAGCCTTTTTACAGAAGACTGGATTCAATTTCTTAGTATTTTCTTTGAGAGTTTTCCATCTATGTCTGTGATCTTTACCTCCTTTTACACCCAAATGAAACTTCTCTGTACCTAATGTATTATTTGTGGAGTGTCAATAAAGTATTATTGTGTCAATAAAGTGTAAAGATGAATAGTTGGGGTTTTGTCAAGACTTGAATCCTATCTTTGCTACATGCCCATTGCATGACTTGGGCTAGGCTTCTGACCCATCTCTGTACCTCAATATCTCCCAACTAAATAAGGTAGTAATAACAAGGGTAACCCTAACTCTAAGGATTATATGGATTACATAAAATAGTCTAAGCATTCAGCATAGTTTCTGGAAGTTAGGAAAGTTCAGAATCTATTATTATAATAT
The DNA here is from genome assembly GCF_046562875.1 of Panthera onca. Classification (NCBI taxonomy): domain Eukaryota; kingdom Metazoa; phylum Chordata; class Mammalia; order Carnivora; family Felidae; genus Panthera; species Panthera onca. Next base: position 71,410,695 of record NC_138356.1, read on the forward strand.
GAATATTATCAGTATGAGAGAAGAAATTCAAACTAATTTTCAACTGTTATACAAGTTAGTCTCAGGAATTCATGACCCCTACTCTATTTACCTAATTTCTTTTTCAAAATTTTCCCTTAGAACTTAGGGTAGAAGGCTGGCTATTGACACTTTGTATACCCACTTCAGTTACAAACCTGATGTAAAGAGAAAATTGAGAAAGCACATTTTTTTCCATAAAAACTTGTTGAGGAGCCACCTGGGTGGCTCAGTTAGTTAAGTGTCTGACTTCGGCTCAGGCCATGATCTCAGTCTGTGGGTTTGAGCTCCACATAGGGCTCTGTGCTGACAGCTCTGAGCCTGGAGCCTGCTTCAGATTCTATGTCTTTCTCTCTCTCTCTCAAAAATAAATAAACATTAAAAAAAAAACTTGTTGAAACTCTCTTTTTTTTTTGGTGGAACTTTCCATCTTTGGGGGAAGGATTGGCTTCTTTCAGGTTTTCTGAACCCCCGCTCTCAAGGGTAAGCCTGGCGAGCAGTCCTCATGGAATACATAACTTCTCTACTTGATGGAATAGATCTGAAATTATAAAATTGACTCCTAAAGTATGGTTATCCACTTCTCGTCCGGCCTGGTCTCACTTTTGCACCTCGATCTTGATTTTGATATCTGTGTTAAAGAAAACAAACAAAAACCAAACAGCACAGCCATATGATCTCTGGTTTAGGACAGAAATCCCACTGGTGATACAGGAAGAGAATGGAAATAACAATAAGGATTAAATTCAGCTTCATAACATAGGACAAAAAACAATGTAGCAGTGGCTTAAGTCAAATAGATATGCTTTCCTCTATTAAAAAGTCTAAAATTAGCCTTTCCAGGTCTTACATACCAACTCCAGCATATCAGGGTCCAGGTTTCTTCCATCTTCCATCCTCAGCATGCGGTTCAACCGCATGCTTCAAGATGGCTGCCCGAGTTCGCTATCAAGGTCCACCTTTCAAGCAGCAACATGAAAAATGGGAAGCACTCTCTCCTGTTAAGAGCCATCCCCCAAAGGGGCAAAAACATTTTACTTTCATTTCAATGGAGAGATCTTAATTACATAGTCATAATCTACTCAAAGAGAGGCAGGAAAATGCAATCCTTTAGTTAGGTGGCTATACGAGCAGCTGTAAATGAAGGTTATGAAGGGCACTAAATAGCATCTTCTGTATGTATTAATAGCAAGATTTTCCAGACTTGCTCCCTACTCCACTGCATGGTTCTAGGCTCAAAATTAGGAAGGATGGATATTACCTGTTCCCATTCTCTTCTCTCTCTCTTTTTTTTTAAATACAACATGCAAATTATTTCCAAAATAGGGATAAAAAATAATGCCAGGATGCTAAAATGGCACACAAAGCAAATTGTTTTCTTTCCACTTCGGATCCCCAGACCCCAATCCAGAACATCTCCTTTTTAAAAATTTTGCATATTCATCTAGAAATTTTTTTTAACCCATGGAAGTGTACTCCACCCCCTTTATGACCTTTGTAATTTTGTTTAAATAACTTTAGTAGTACATGTTCTTTAAGGGTTAACTAGAACTCAGCTATGGAACTATCTTGCTCTGGTACATCTTTTTTCCTGTGTACTTCTCTAAACGTGTATTTCTTGATCATTGTCTTTTCAAATTTTCTACTTCTTGTTGAATACAGTTGGGGTAGTTTCCCCTAGAATTATAAATGTGCTGTGGAGTCCCATGAAGCGTATGCTTAAATGACTTTAATCTCTCCATCCTTAATATTGCATAACTTTGATCTCTGTCATTTATCAAGTTAGCAATTAAATAGAACAATTTATCTATTTTTGTGATTATCTTTAAAGAACGGGATTTTTTTCATATCCATACTCTTTTTTACCTTGTTTTTGTTAAAATCTATCTTGGAATCGTTCTGTATTGATATATGCAAATCCAGCTCATTCTTTCTAATAGATAGATGCAATTTCATTTCAGAGCTGCGGTATAATCTTTTAAACCAGTTTCTTATTAGTAACTGTAGAATAAGCTACAGACTTGTTTACCAAATCTGTTGATTTTTCCCTCTGAGCAGAGGATTAAGCTACATTTTCTAGATTCCCAGGTGAATGGGCATGGCCATGTGACTGATATGCAGCTGCTGGAACGTACACAGAATTTACATGAGCCTCTTCTTCCCCTGGTGAACAACATACATAACTACATTTTTCCCCTCTTCTGGAGACCTTAGGAGTGCAGCATTAGAAATGACTGGAGCCACACATTGAATAAGGCCACATCCCTAGATTACCGTTTGGTAGAGTGCCCCCCTGTGAATTGAGAATGACTACCTTGACTTTATATGAATGAGAAATGAATTCCCATTACAATAAGTTACTGTGATCTATAGGCTGATTGAGTTTATCTGATTAAGACAGCATCCCTATAACTAATTTACAAACTGAATGACACTGGACGTTCTTTTACACATAACCTCGAACTCGTATAAATTTAACCTGTACATTCAATTTGCTTTATCAAAATATATCCCCTTGTAAACATGGCACATTGTCTTCCTAAGAGCCTGACTCAATTTATGCTTTTACAAACAGTAAATCCAACAATTCTAGTCCGTGTGGTACACTGAAAAATTATCTGATCTCTGTCAATCTGATTTTGCAAAGTGGTAACTCATAGTTGTGGCTCAGCATCTTTTTATGCTCATGACTTTCATCAATTATTTACATTTCTTCTGCCACGTGGACTGCCCATTTGTGTCATTTTTAGGTTTTGCTCTTGAGTCTTTGGTCATTTTTGTCAGTGACTTGTAAGAGATTTTAAACATCAAGATTTTAAAACATCTTAATGTTTATACATCATGAAATTCACCCCCTTTCTCTTCATGTGCTGCAAATATCGGTCTCTAATATTCCGTTCACCTTTCAACTTGGACTACAGCATTAACACCAAGAAATCCTTTCAGACCAGGCTCCAGTCAAATTTACATTTTTCTTTCAAGGATGTTGAGTTACATTTTCCTGTGAAAGCCTCCCCCTATTTTCTGATGGCACTCCTGTGATTGTTATATTTAAATTCAAAAGCTCAGGGCATCAAAAATGGTTTTTAAGATAAATGTGAGATAGAAGGTGCAGCTTAATCTTTTTTTTTAATGAAATGGCTAATTCCTTGTTCAACCATGCCTTATTAAGGATTCTTTTCCCCATTGATTTGAAATGCTTTCTTTATCATCTGTTACATTCCTACGCGTACGTGGTCCATTGATAGATTCCTTATTTCATGTGATTGAACACTGTCTCTCTGTTTATGGACCAGGCTAAACCATTTAAATTTGCTACAACATTGTGCACACTCAGATATTTGTCAGGCGTACGTTCTCTTCATTCCCACTGGGCCTCCTTTTGCCATCCATTCTCATTTTCCACCTACTTCTAAGGAAATAAATCAATTGATATTTTTATTGTGCTCATATCAAACTTTAAAATTATTGGGGCGCTTGGGTGGCTCTGTCGGCTGGGTGTCCGCCTTCAGTTCAGGTCATGATCTCACTGTCTGTGAGTTTGAGCCCCGCATTGGGCTCTCTGCTGACAGCTCAGAGCCTGGAGCCTTCTTTGGACTCTGTGCCTCCCTCTCTCTCTGCCCCTCCCGCCACCCACACTCTCTCTCAAAAATAAAATAAAAACGTAAAATTTAAAAAAAACTTTAAAATTCTTAAATGTAGATGTTAATGGAGAGCTGAAAACTTTGTCTCACTGAGTCTCTTTTTAATTCCAGTACAGTTAACATATGGTATTGTGTTAGCTTCAGGGGTGCAATTAACGATTCAACAACTACTCAGTGCTTGTCACAATACATGCACTCTTGATTCCCCATCACCTATTTTCCCCACCCCCACTCACCTACTCTCTGGTAACCATCAGTTTGTTCTCTATAATTAAGTCTGTGTCTTGTTTTCTCTCTCTCTTTTTTTCCCCTTTGTTTGTTTGTTGGTTTTGTTTCGTAAATTCCACATGAGTGGGATGAGCTGGTATTCGTATTTCTTTGCCTGACTTCTTTTGCTTAGCATTGTACTTTCTAGTTCCATGCGTGTTGTTGCAAATGGCAAGATTTCATTCTTTTTGACGGCTGAATAATATTCCATGGCACATATACATACCACATCTTCTTTATCCATTCATCTATTGATGGATACTTGGTCTCTGCTCTAGTTTGGCTGTTGTAGATAATGCTGCTATAAGCATAGGGGTGCATGTATCCCTTTGAATTTGTCTTTTTGTATTCTTTGGGTAAACATCCAGTAGTGCAATCACTGGGCTAGATGGTAGTTCTGTTTTTAACTTTTGGGGGAGCCTCCATACTGTGTTCCAAAGTGGCTGCACCAGTGTGCATTCCCACCAACAGTGCAGATGTAGTCTCAATAGTTTATTTTTGCTTTTATTTCCCTTGCCTGAGTCTCTTTCTAAGAGAAATTTCAGTGTACATTATTTATAATACATCAATCCTCTTAAAATTGTTTCCGTTTTTTAAAGTAGAGTCGCATGTTTCTTTTCTAAGTGTACAATCATTTTGCATACAAATTATGACAATTTTATTTTCTTTCCAACTTTGCAGTGACTTCTTCTTGACAAGTGTTGTTGACTCCTACTTTCTGGAACAAAGGTATAAAATGGCGAGGTGAAAGCAAAGGCACATTTTAGCAAGGGCAAATTTTATTTTTGCCTAATTTCAGCAGATAATGTTCTTTTTCTGTTTGATTCAGTTGGTACTGTAGCCAGAAAATATTCTTCAGCGTTACTGATCTGGACGTACTCACTCCTCGGGCTTGGGCTAATAATGTTTTCTCTTTCTTTCTTACTAAAGTATAGTTGACGTACAACGTTATATTGGTTTCAGGTGTACACCATAGTGACTTGACGCCAAAATAAGCGTAAGTCACCATCTGTCACCATACATCATTACAGTGTTGTTGACTGTATTCCTTTTCATCCCCATGACTCATTTGGTAACTGGAAATGTGTACCTCTTAATCCGATGCGTTATTTTTATTTCTTTTATAGTCCTTTGTCACTTCTGGTTCCTTTTGTTAGATTTGGGGGGAAGAAAATATGCAAACATGCAATTACTCTTCACACTTCCTGAAGTCTAAACCCCTTCGTAAATCTGTTTGCAGCATTTTATTATTCCTGACATCTTTTACAAGAAAGAATTAGATGGATAGCTCACAGATTGTTTTGGGGACCCCAAACAGGAAGCACATTTGTGTTTAAAGCAGAAATCACCCACGTAATTATATTTATGTCAGCCTGCAAGCAGAGAGTTTCTTAATTATTATTATTGATGGCTTCTACAGAGGATTTCCTGAGAAGCCTACATATGTTCTGAATCAATTGCATTGTCTCCAGTCGGTCCCAAAATACCATGACTGAACCCAAATCAGGGAGCCTAGGTAGAGGCTGGCTTCACGGCTAATTAATCTCCTTCAGGGGAAGTCAAGTAACTTACACAGTGACAGGACTGAGAGGTGGTACCCGAGCAGCAGGAGCCTGGGGCACATGCTCTCTCCTTGTGAAAGAAGCAAAGAAAAGAGAGAACATAGACCCTGTGAACTTTCTGCCTCTCAGTGGGAAGGAAGCTGGAGGCATTTGGTTCCTCTTACTAGAAGATACCAAGATATCTGGCCCATGACCTGTACTCACTTGAGAAGAGCTACACAAAGGCCCTTCTGGAACATGGGGCTGTCTGAATCTTGAGGGTTCCTGTGATAGGAAGTTAATGGAGGGCCTGAAAACCGGGACAGATTAAGCGAACTAGGCCTTGTGCTAGATGACCTGGGGGGAGTTTAAAGGGATCCACACAGCTTCTTTTCTTGTTGACTTTCCAGTTCTGTTGGTGCAAAAAAGATCATTTGATTCAAGCTAGAGAGTCCTCGTTAGGTATTCCCTAAGAAACTCGGGACTAGTCACCAGTGTATAGATGTGAGTGAGACATAAGCACGTGAACGTGAGCAAGACACGGAACAGGGCAGATCTGTGTTCAAATCCAGAAAGGGAGACGGAAGTGATGATGGACGATTACAGAACTACAAGAAGCTGTCGTTTGCAGTAACGAAAGAACCGTGTACAAACACATAAGCCAGGTAACTCGGTTTGTATGGAGTAGAGCTAAATGTCTCACAAAAAGAGGCAGCGCATGGGATGTCTTAAATGACGTGTGATGGTTAGACAGACATAGAAGCGCCAACCAGACATTCAAGCTAGAAAGAGCAGGAACAAAGCGATGAAGAGTAACACCGCTTAGGATCTAACCGCGTGCTGCGCGACTCTCTTAAGCATTTTAACATACATGAATTCATTTCAGCCACCATAGCCCAACTATAAAGTGGTAAAATCAACTGCAAAGGGGTTCCTTGTGCTCGCCGCGTGCCGTGTGGCAGCGGGATTAATGCAGGAGAGGAGGCAGAGAGGTAGGTGGCATTCGGGTCATGGGAGTCAGATTTGGAAGTCCCCAAGCGTTGGCACTCACACACATGGCAGTATAACAAACAATAGTAAAAACTCTGCGTTGAGGGTCAATGAAGAACTTAAGAATGCAGATGCTTGCTGATAAATTTTCTTCTTTGGAAAATAGGAAAGATAATGATGTTTCCCCCGTCTACTTAACAAGATTATCTTGAGAATCAAAAATGAGCCTATTATTAATATATAATATAATAATAATCTATAATAATAATAATAATATAATATGTAATATAATAATATTATAATGAGCACATTAAAGTGCTTCATGAGTTACCAGCTCCCATGCAAAATGTTGATTCTTATCATTTATAGAGGAGGATAGAGGGAAAGAGGAATTCAGGAATTCATTTTCCTGGGCATACAACAGCAAGCTGTCTGTAGGGGGAACTACATGCTGTCCAGATAACCTCAGAAATTGCTCTTCCCCTAAAAAGTTTGACTGGAGTCTGGACTCTCTCTTTGCAGGGAAATCAAAGTGTTGGCTCCATTCAGGTTTCAGGATCTTTCTCTCCCAAGATAAGGTGAGAAATTTACATAGTCACATTAACTTTTCCTTTTAAATATAAACGCGGGCTAAGCAACCACAGATCCCTTTTAACTTGGAGAGTAAAATCAGCACTCACAGAAGGGGTTTCTAGCAAGCATGTATAAGGCTTCCAGACATAACTCCATAAATCAATTAACAAAATGGATTATCATGCTTCCTATTGGTTTGTAATGGGCAGCTCACAGAGTTCTTCTCCCGACACCATCCCCCCCGGTCAACGGTCAAACTAATTTTTATTGAGGGTCTATAATGTGTGAAATGTTGTACATAAATTATCCACAATCCATGCAACAGCCCTGTCAACAAGGTCACATCCCCAGAAGGGAGCAGAGCAGCGATACAAAGACATGCGTGTCTAACTGCAAAACCTGCTTTCTTTCTACCAAACCACGTTGTTTTGCACACTTACAAAGAATCTGATTCCAAAATGGGAATTACTTGCTAGGTGAGATTTTGGATAAGACTGTCCAATGTCCTCGGTCTCCGTTCTCTGATGTCTACAATGAGGGGATTGGACGTCATAACCTTTAACGTCGCTTCTCCCTCCAACAACCTACGAGCCCTTGTTTCAAATTACAGGCATCAGTGCTGAAGGCATGCAACTCTGCTCCCCACACCCCTCCCCCAGCCAGCCAATCGACTGCATCAAGCCCGGCAGCCAGCGAGGTGACAGATGTCACAGCCCGGTCTTCCCGGAACCCCGTATGCGAACCTCAGCTAAGATCTTCCATATGTCCTCACCCTCAGGGGAGACCAGAAAAACAAACACAATCTAAGGAAAACTCCAGCACATTAACTCTGCACCTGATTCAGAAACGCAGAGAGTTTTTAGATTCCTTTTAAATGAGCCTGAGTGGCTGACAGCCGGCAAACTAAAATCTGAAGCTGACAGAAGATGGGGAAGACCTGGGAAACACTGGAGCAAAAGCCCTTGAAAATAAGAATCGGGAACAGACCTGAAGAAAAGATGAGACACACACAGAAACTCCTTCGCACAAGTAGGTATCTCACCTCGGTTGCTGGTGTTCGCCCAACACCTCCCTCTTCTGAAAAGTTCAAAAGGCCAGACAGCCACACTGGACTTCAAGGCAGCTTCAGTGAATTCTCATAAAGAAGGGATGTAATGACCTGGAATTCACTCCTCTCAGCGGCATCACTGTCCACAGGAAATGCTTTCAGCATGAACATTCTGGATGCACTAAAGGGTAGTAAGATCCAGGATCACTGGGCTCAGGAAGAGAAACCCTTCGAGCAAAGACGTCTCAGAGGGGTTGTCTTTTTCCCTCCTATCTTTTAGCCATTTGCCCCCAAAGACCTCTTCCACCTGATTACCCAAGTGGTGCACTAACGGAAAAAGACATCCATTTCGGTATATATCGTGGGGGGAAATGTGTCTTGTTGCCGTATTATCCCGCCTCTCGTAGAGTGTTGTTCTTTCAATACACTGTAAGGGAGGGCAGAAGTTAGAGCAGTTTGCCACCTGAAGTTTTAAAAGTTTGAGATTTGAAAGTTTTCCAAGATTATGGAGGAAGGGGAACATTAATTTCCTGCTCTGAGCGCCTCCTCTGTCAGACATCCTACAAGGTGCTCTCTTGAATCCTCAACCCTGTGAGATGGGTTCTGTGCTCATACTTGATGGATGAAGAAACCAAGGCTAAGGAACTTGATGTGAGTAGTTCAAGTCTACACTCCTCTTTATGGCAGTATCGTCCTTCCTGTTCAGCCCCAGACTAAATAATAATTTAAATCATTCTATTCTCAATAACTCATGCTTCGGCGAAACTAGGATTACTTGCAAATTCCCTGACTTGGTCCTTCTCTCATGCCCTCGTGATGTTTGTCAATGTTCTTACTTTTGGTTGGCAAAGCCCTTTCTGGAAATCTCCACTGGCCCTCTCAGTCCCTCTTGTGAATCCTTGCTGACTCCCCCACAGAGTGACTTCCCCCCCGCTTCATGAAGTTATTATATAAGGTGCAAAATGACATTGTAATTATCTGTTTTTGTGTCTGCAACCCAGTAAGAATGAAATACTTCTCTGAAGGCAAGACTGTGTTGTTGTTTTCCATCGCCCTGGGGCACCAGCATGAAGGGAACACTCATTCTAACTTTGGGACAGTGAGGAAGGAAGGTCAGGAGGAGGAATGATGTGATGAGGGAAAAGAGGGAGAAACTAAATGCTGGATAATATTAACTAAAGTTTTTTTTAACACTTTGTAGTTTACTAAGGTGTGTTCAATTTCATTAATTCCCTTGGTCTTCAAAACCAACTTCATAAGATAAATTGGAATGAATCTTAATTCCATCTCCTAAATGAACAACCAGAGGCTCAAGGAGGCAAAGCAAATGTTGCAAGAAATGAAGCAAAAAAGCAGCTTCATTCACGAGTACGTCTTCTAACTCCACATTCTTCATTTCATTTTTTTTCTTTGAAAAGTTTCTAAGATTTGTTTTTAAGTACAATCTTCTCCCCCCCACCAACATGGGGCTCGAACTCAGAGCCCCAAAATCAAGAGTCACAGGCTCAGGGCGCCTGGGTGGCTCAGTCAGTTAAGCCTCCAACTTCAGTTCAAGTCATGATCTCACGGTTCATGGGCTTGAGCCCCCCGTCAGGCTCTGTGCTGATGGCTCAGATCCTGGAGCCTTCTTCAGATTCTGTGTCTCCCTCTCTCTCTCTTTCTCTCTCTCTCTCTCTCTCCCCCCATCTCTCTCAAAAATCAATAAATAAACATTAAAAAAAAGAGTCACATGCTCTACTGACCGAGCCAGCCATGCACTCATCATTTCTTTTTATACACACACAAGCAGTGCTATTGAGTTTTGCTAACAATGTAGTCTCTCCCCTCTCAAAAGTCCTCATGTAAAATGAAAGAGTATGAATGGCAGCAAAGAGAGGCCAGTAGTTCCAAATTTAAGGGCCGTACAGTGGCTATTAAAGAATGGCCTCATATTTGGAAGCTGATTTTCTCTCTTCAAGCTTACTGTTAACCATCCTCCAATCCAGAGCACTTGGCATCAGGTTGTGGGGAGAGAATAATCTCGGCCTCACATCGGGTCGTTTAGTCCCTGCCGCAAAGAGAGAGCAACCAGATGATCCAGGCTCAGATGGATAGGCGTCTTCTTCACCGGGATAAGACACACAGAAGGAGAACAGGAAAGAGACTTTGACGCTGTGCTATTTGCCCGTGGGTGATGTGACAAGTCACAACGCTGCTCACTGAAAACAACAGGAATTTATTCTGGAAGCCGGAAGTCCAAAATCAAGGTGTCAGTGGGAACGTGTGCCCTTCGAAGTCTCAGGGAAGATGCCTCCCTTGCCTCTTCCAGCTTCTGGCCCCAAGGGCTCCTCTGTCTTCACATGGACTTCTCCCTCTTGCTTATTCATGCCTCTCTCATCTGTCCCTTATAAAGACGTCGTCTTTGGATATAGGGCCCACGCAGGTGAGCCACGGTGGATCCATCTCAAGACCTCTCTGCAAAGACACTTCTGAGGGGTGTCCGTTCAACCCACTACAGATGTATTTTATTATTATAAATCATTTTCTTTCTATTTTCTGCCCGGTTATTGCCGGGATGCAGAAGATCTCTTGATTATATGAAGATTTCTTGACACCTAGCCCGCCATTCCAAGCTGTCTTTTTAGTCTTTACTGTTTTATGAGTGAAGCTTAGAATATCTGGAGAGACAGTCACACCGTCTGCATAAATGATAATTGTGCTCCCCTCCTTTCCAATTCACAACTGCATTTGACACTCATGCTTTTGAGACATGGTTCTCAAAAAGCAAAGTCTCTTAAGAGCTGGTGTAGGAGTCACTGCCAACAGTTAAAGGAAATCAAATTTGCCCAGGCACAGGAACAAAGTGAGAATTTCAGGGTCATTCAGGTCACAGACTTAAAGAGGTGTGAGGGCTTCACAATTACTTCATTTCTTCCCTCGATTCTGCCAGTGCATTTGCCAAGGCTCAGCTACCTGAAGATCCTTACCCGGGGTCACTCAACAGATAAAGAATTCACAAAAAAAGAAACCTTTTCCTTTTGACCTATCATAACTAAAATGATACTTCTTTTTAATTTAATTTTTTATTTTTTAACATTTACATCCAAATTAGTTAGCATCTAGTGCAACAATGATTTCAGGAGTAGATTCCTTAATGCCCCTTACCCATTTAGCCCCTCCCCCCTCCCCCAACCCCTCCCATAACCCTCAGTTCGTTCTCCATATTTATGAGTCTCTTCTGTTTTGTCCCCCTCCCTGTTTTTATATGATTTTTGTTTCCCTTCCCTTATGTTCATCTGTTTTGTCTCTTAAGTCCTCATATGAGTGAAGTCATATGATTTTTGTCTTTCTCTGACTAATTTCACTTAGCATAATACCCTCCAGTTCCATCCACGTAGTTGCAAATGGCAAGATAGCTCTTATTTTTAAGGAATCTGCACCCAATGTGGGACTCAAACCCACAACCCCTGGGTCAAGAGTCACAGGCTCCATTGACTGAGCCAGCCGTGTGTCTCCAACATGATATTTTAACCTTGAAGATGTAACTGTATTACTTACTTCAAAATCTACATTGACAGCCATTGTTTTTAAGGCAAAGTCTCACAAAGTCTGCAAAGCCCTGAGCGATCTGGCTCCAGCCTGCCCCCGCAACCTCACTTTCTGTCTCTTTCATAGGATTTCACTCTGTTCTGGACACATGTCCCTGAATGTGCCCAGCCGGCCTCAGGGCTCTCACAGATCCTTTTCTTTCCAGCCTGGAGAAAGTTCCCTGTGCACACAGCTCCCCTTTCCCGTGGCTAGCCCCATTCTCCCTTAACTCCCACCTTCCACCCCAGATCGGATTCAAGACCATTCTTGTCAGAAATCTGAAGTTCCCGTCATATCATGTATAACAACGACAATTAATTAATGTTTTCTGCAATTTATTGGTTTCATGTCTGTCTGCCCCGCTAGACTGTCAACTGCAAGAAGGCCCAAACCCAAACTTACTCACTACGCATTGTTCTCCTCCACCTTGCATAGCACCAGGCTCACAGCATTCGTTTGGTTGTAAACACTGTGGAATGAATGGAACTTTCGTATTAACGCTTGTTCTGTGACACCACAGCCTTTACATCTTCGGTCCTTCAGGGCACTCCGCTTGCTTCTGCTGCTCTCTGTGTTTCTGCCCAGTATCTCCTAACCCTATTCTTTCTCATTTTGAACCGCTCAGAGCAGAGTGCTTATCTTAGGAAAACACAATGCTTAAACATCAAATAATAATTTCAAACACTTAAAAGCATCCGAGAGATTGTGGAAAAGTTAGTGTGGGCACAGTCTACTAGATTTAGAATATATCTTAAGTGGTCCTTTCTGATGACCTTTCGTTACACTCGAATGGGAACAATGAACTTCGTAGCTAGCACGTATGAGATGTCTCCTTTGTAAGAGGCATTTATTCTCAGCTCTCACTTCCTTCCCGGACCTAAAGATCTCGTCTTTCTTGAGCACACTGTAAACTGAGGAACCAGGCCACATAATTCCTTCCATTTCTTTCAGAAGTTCTGCAGGCCATGTTCAAAACCTGACCTAAAGCTTAAAGTTCCCAGCATGAGAATATTCAGTACCCCCAATTATCTCAATTACATATTGTTCTTGTTTCCTCTTTGTGCATGTAAAAACTACTAATAAAATACAACAAATCAATTTTTCATGAGGACAATAGCGTACAGTAATTTTTTCACCAAAAGCCTGCCAAATTGTTCTCAGGAAGCATAGAAAATGGATATGTTCTCAGCATCTCTCACATGGCGTTAAGTCTCAGGCACAAATTGCAAGGCATGAAGGAAAACAAAACCCTATTCCCAACATAAGGGGGTTTATCCCTGTTGCAATGTGTGTAAAATGTACCCAAGATGAGTTCCTGAGGGTGAAATCATTCTTCCTTCTTCTTGTTGAAATTTTTTAAATTGTACAGTGATTACTGAGTAGCACCAGATTTCCAAACCTAAAAAGTTATGCTCAGTGCTTTTGTGTGTGTGTGTGTGTGTGTGTATGTGTGTGTGACTGTATTACATAGCCAAGTGATCATATGGGCTATGTTAACAAGTATTAATACTAATTCCTCATTATGCTGTATTAGTCATGTCCCACATGGAAGGAAATTTCCCCTTTAATTCTAAGTGCACAGTATAAAAGAGGGAAAGATAAAATGGAACATCATCCAGGGGGGCCAGATGAGGAGGGAACAAAAACTATGTTATGTGGTCAAGAGTTAAAGGAAGGAACTAGAGAGATGCCTGGGTGTCTCAGGCAGTTAAGCGTCCCACTCTTGATTTCGACTCAGGTCATGATCTCACGGTTCAGTTCATGGGATCGAGTCCCACATAGGGCTCTGCGCTGACAGTGAAAAGCCTGCTTGGGATTCTCTCTCTCTCTCCCTCTCTGACCCTCCCCTGCTTGTGCACCTTGTCTCTCTCTCTCAAAATAAATAAACAAAAAAGAAGAAGAAGAAGAAGAAGAAGAAGAAGAAGAAGAAGAAGGAGGAGGAGGAGGAGGAAGGGGAGGGGGAGGAGGAGGAACTGGCGATATACTATATAGAGCTGACAGGTGGATACCTGGGAGCTGCCTGCATGCACCTAAAAGATGGTTATGTTGAAGAGTGATAGGGTCTTTATTTTTAATGCATGATTGGAGAAAAGGACTCAACTGATAAAAGCTGTAGAAACACAAACTTCAGTTTTCTTTACAGAAAAGTATTCTCAAAGGCAATGTTGTGAAAGATTCAATGGGCAGCTCAAGAGGGAGGGGGTTAGGAACCCACCCCCCAGCACTGGCAGACTGATAGTGTGAGCAGAGCCCCTGCTGGAACTTTCTTAGAGGGTTTCTCAGTGTCCAATGGAAGGATGGCCTCTATCAGTGATTTTCAACCAGAGCTTTTCAGGGCAAGGAAAACATAAGAAGGCAGTCATCTGCATCTCCTACTTTTGTTTGCTTGAATCTTTCCTGGTACTTTTGAATTTTCAGAGTAGTGTTTGTGTTCAAGCAACTTTCTGTGGTCATGACTGAGGATTGTTGGTCTTGTCTTGTGTTTGTTTTGGTTTGTAGTATCATTTGCAACTTGTAAATTGGATGTATTGGATGTGTTTTAATACATCACAATTCATTATTCTTGATTCCCAAATGTCCCATCTGAGGCCGGTAAGAGCTCCTACGAATTGTCTCCTGTGTCCTTTTGATATGATACCATTAGTCTCTGAGTGCCTCTTTACTCTGGCCAAGGTGCTCCAGGCTCATCTAGAATGTTCCCTGCCCCAGACTACAATCAGCCATTTCTCCAAGGAGCCCTGGTTCCATTTAGCCCAGAAGAGATTTAGTGGCTCAAAGCGGATCCATTTATACATGCTTTATATATAGGACTTTGGGTAAGAATTCATTGGAAAAGAAAACAAAGCTTTGTTATAAAAGTTTTAAAAAAGTAGTCATCTAGATAATTTTAAAAATTCCCTCTTTGAGTGCCTCTAAGTACAATTAAGTCCTGAAACAGAAATTTAGCCTTTTGCTGGACACAGAATTCTATTGGACCTAGAAAATTGGTTACAGAGTTCCATCCAGCAATGGTTTGCTATATAATAGTTGGGAAAAACTCTCAGTAAGTAAACAATTTTTTAAAAAACAATAAAAATGTATGGATTTGGGACCACATTGAAAGAGCTAACTTTTTTTTTTTTTTTTTGGCTAACATAGTTCTAGTTTTTTAAAAAGCATTTTCATTATAATATAGTTCATACAAGCATAAAATGACATAAAACAATAGAATAATATCTGTGTAGCCAACATCAAAATTTTAACATTTTCTCATATTTAATTTGTTAAGTTCTAAAACATAGCAGATATGCTTGGATCCCCAGGATCCTTTTTCCTTCATGCCTTCCACCAATTGAACAGAGTTCATCATTATCCATAATTTTGTTTCTTATTCCAACAACTTTTGAAAAATGCTGATCTTATGTATTCAAAATTATTTTGCACATTTTAAATTATGTTTACACGTTATCATATGGTACCTATTACCCTCCAATTTGCTTTTGTTTTTGTTTTATTTTACTGAAATTGCTTTTGAAACATACCCGGAAAATACATGTAGTTCTTTTTCACTTAATCTTAGCTGTTGCACTGTATTCCATTCTGTAAAAGTGCCACGGTTTGAAGACTGTTTAGGTGCCTATCAACTTGTGTTATTACCAACACGGTTATAACACGCATTCTTACACATGGGTCCTTGTGTAGCTGTGAGTGAGTTGCTGTAAGTTAGATACATAGGAGGGAAATTCCTAGGTCACATGACAGACACATCTTCAACCTTACTGGATTCTGCGGAATTATTTCCAAACTAATTATCCCATTTTTTTTCACTCCCATCAAAGGTGGATGAGTTCTACCCAGTGACATCTTTACCAATATTTGCTATTTTGTTTACCAATATTTACTATCTTAATACTTTGAAAATATTGTCATTCTAATCGGTATAAAGTATCTCATATCAATGAGAAGTCATTGATATGAAGTTGAGGACATTTTCATGTTTCTCGTACACTCGGATTAGTTCATCTGTGAATATCTGGTTCATATTTTTTGCACATTTTTCTATTTATTCTTTGTTTTTATCTTACTGATTTATAGATATACTTACTACATACTAATCATTTGTTTGTTATGTTTCCCATTTGGTTATATTGGCAAATAGAAATGCTATTGTTTGTTTGTTTTTATATGACTATCATATACCTGAAAACTCCCTGATGTTTCTCATTTTTTCTAACAATTATTTACACATTTTCTTATATTTGTTTTTTTCTGACAGTTACATTATCTTCAGTTTACATAGTTTTTGTCTTCTCCTTTCTTACTCATGTACCTCTTCTTTATAAAATTGTCTTATTGAACAGTCAAGAAACAGGAAGCTGAAAATAGTTGGAAATAATAAGTACCCCAAGTATAATAGACATATACTTTTTTATTGTTTTATATTCACTGCATTTTTTGACATTTTATTATATTACTATATTTCTTATATTGTCTTTAAATGTATTGTTTATCCAATAAATATAAATCCTTCATCATTTGTATTTAGTCCTTCTAGTTTGTAAATAGATGCCTCTAAGCTATGAATTTACCACTAAGTACCACCTTAGATGCATCTTATATCATGGTATATTATACTTTTATTGACATTCCATTCTACCTTATTTGTATGGCGGTGTATGCTGTGTTGAATCAAATTTTCCCATATGTACCTATCACTTTATAGGGTCTATTTTGATCTATTTGCCTATCTCAGCATCTCACACTGATTTGTATACTATAGCTTCATAACAAATTTTGGTATCATTTAGGAAAATTACCCCAAACTTGTTCACCTTCAAAATTATGTTAATTTTTCATGGCTCTTTTCTATGTAGTCTAAATTAGCATAACTAAGTCTATATAGAAAGGTTGATCTTAAACCTTATTTGCCAATCAATTCAGAGAAAATGAGGTTTTCATGGTATTTTTTCCTATCCATAAATAGGCCATATTTCTCAATTGACTTAGGTTTAATATTGTTTAGAATATATTAAATTTCCCAATAAATATCGTGTCTATCTTTCATTAGGGTCATTTTTTGGTTCTCATTTTTTGGGCGCTTTTATAAATAGCATGTACTATTTATATATATATTTTTTACCTGCCTGGGCTGGTGTTGAAAAATATAACTGCATTTTGCTTATTGATATTCAATGTCTTTACATATTTTTATTTTTTTCAGTACTCTCTTCTTTTGGGAATTACTCATATGTTAAACCATTAGATATCTCTCTTTTCCTTTAATTTACTCTTTTTTAAGTCTTTGCATTTATGTTTCCATTGAACTATCTTCAAA
This sequence comes from Panthera onca, assembly GCF_046562875.1. Classification (NCBI taxonomy): domain Eukaryota; kingdom Metazoa; phylum Chordata; class Mammalia; order Carnivora; family Felidae; genus Panthera; species Panthera onca. Next base: position 71,427,657 of record NC_138356.1, read on the forward strand.
GTCTTCATGTATTTCAAGGATATATTTCTTTGCTCTATTGACATTAGACTTGGACATAACACCTTACTTTGTTGAAGCAATGTGGGTTGAAGCTTCAGTTACCAGTTCTGAGCCTAGACCTTAAGAGGCATATACTGTTTCTGCTTGTCCATTTGGGGCTCTGAAAAGAACATATCCTGGGAAATTTAACTCATGGTCTGGAGACAAGGCCATGTGAGCCCAACCTAGAACAACTAAAACCCAGCTGTCCTTCATTTACATGCGCTAGATTAATGATTGTTGCTATAGGACACAAAAGATTTTGTTAGTTAGAACTATGTGGAAATCACTAACTGATACACTGAATCGTAGGGTATGCATTTGTTCAATGTTGCTGTTAAAGATTTTCTAAAGTTCTTATATAAACTTGTATACATCTACCTGCCCTGTAACTGTTCAACATTTTTGCCCAAACTGGGAGCTGTCAGTCATGTTCAGTTTAGTCTTTTTTTTGGTGACTGAAGGAAATACCTTTTTATTAAACACACAAAATAGGAGTATATTTATGTCATTGATTTTTAAAGTCATTTTTTTATTTAATGTATTCTAATAAAATTGTAACAGCAATAAGTACAGATTTTCCAGGCAGGTATCTGGAAAAAATTAAGTTGAAATATTCTTCATGGCAGAAGGGAGACCACTGCCTATGTTCGTGGCTAAACAACTCAGGGACAGCTTGGAAATTTCTAAAGGTGTTCTGAAAAAGAAACAACCAATGGCAACAGGTTGGGATATACCTACTTCAACAGGGTGAAGGTCTATCTACACCACATTGGTTGTATTGTGATTGACTTGCACCTGTACAGTATGACGTTCTTGTCTTTAGCCTTAAAGGAAAAGAAAGACTTTTTGTTGCACCAGTTTGAAATAATTCTGAAATCAGGCTCCCTTTAAATACCTTGTGATAGTAATCATTCACATGAGAGAGTTCATAACTGTAGTAAAAAGACAAAAAATAAATACAGAACTTTATGGTGACCCTTTTGGTTGATTGGTTCATTCCACAAATGAGGGATAAATACACACAAGCATGATTACTTTGACAAAACTTTTAGGTACACAGGAATGCAAAATATAAAATGTTCTTGGGGGCACGTGGGTGGCTCAGTTGGTTAAGCGTCCGACTTCAGCTGAGGTCATGATCTCACGGTTCATGAGTTGGAGCCCCGTATCAGGCTCTACACTGAGAATGCAGATCCTCTCTCCCTCTCTCTGCCCTCCCCCACTTATGTGCACTCATGCTCGCTCGCTCTCTCTCTCTCATCAAAATTCAATAAATTTTTTAAAATGTTCTAAAATATCTCTGATCACCAACCATACAAAATCAAATCATTGTGTCATCTTGGTTCCCTCCACATCTTCAATGCCTTTATGAAGAGCTCTTCATCTACTGCCATTGCTAGAACCTTTGACCTAATCGAAAGGAGCCCCAGAAAAGCATTTAATTTTGTTAACAGGCACCTGCAGCCTTCACTAGGGTCTGCTTAAGAAGGGAAACATCCCTCAGGTGATGCTTTTGGGGTAGATTCAAGTGCCCGGTTATCAGGGTAAGGTCACACACATGAATTAGATTGACTTCAGTTGCTCTTGGAAGGAATTCCGGAACAGCCCCTTAAGTGTGATTCTCTTTTACATAGCTGCATTCAGAGATACGCCATGTGAGGCGTAGTTTTTTTCAAAAGTAACAATCACGCGTGGAATTTGTATTTCTCCAAGTAACCTTTGGTCTTATGGATAGATAAAGGCAGTCTCCAGATGGTAAAGGTACATTTGTTAATGGTGAGTGCTACGGACTAAATTGTGTCTTAACCAAAATTTGTAAGTTGAAATCCAAACCCCCCCCCCCCATGTGACCTTAACTGAGGATCTTTAGGAGGTAATTAAGGTTAAAAGCAGTATAAGGGTGGAGCCGTAATCTGATTGGACTGTAGCTTTATAAGAGGAAGAGGGAGAGCCAGACTCCCTTCCTACCTCTCTTTCCAGAAGGGCTCAAGGACCAGGTAAGTGGCTACAACCCAGAGCATCCTCACCAGAAACTGAACTCTGCCAGACCTTGATATGGAACTTTCCAGCCCCCAGAACTCCCAGAAAGTAAGTTCCCATTGTTCAAGCCACCTAGCCCGTGCGATTTTTGTAGCCCAACCTAAGACAGAGATGGTGTTGATGTATAGAGCAGATGGACCAGGTGAAGGTAAACAGTGTCCTTCTGAGGGGCTTCCAGTCCATCTGCTTATCCTTGCACATCCGAACATAGTAGTAAATGCAGAGGCATCACGCTGTTAAATTGTTTAAACTTGCACCGGGCACATCTGATTCAAGTCCAAGCTGAACTTCCCACCTTGGTATTACATCTGCAGATTAGCCGGTCCAGCTGATGTTTTAGCACGTATTGTCAGTAGGTAACCTGAACGTGAACTACCTCTGATCCAGGAAGTTCCTTCTGGCAACGCTTTCCATTTCTCTCATTCATTAACAGTTGTACTGCTCCAGTACAATTTTGTTTGCACTCCGGCATGGCCTTTCCTAGTAGCACCGCCTCCTGGGACTACTCCCTAGCTGACCTAGGTCCCTCACTGGCTCTAGGTCCCTTCCATGCTATTCCTGGAAAGCTCTAGGTATAGCAGGGTTTGGGGAGAAGAATCGCCTTGGCAAGAAAGACGGCCTCGGAGCGGGGTTCAGACAGTGGCATGCCTCCTTCCTGGAACTTAGTGGGAACCCCAAAACTAGTCCCTGCAGTCTAAAAATATTGGTAGAGGTGGAGGGGACGACACGCTGCTGGTTCTTCCTCCCCAGGTCCGGGTAGACCGATGGTAAAGTCCCAGCAGGTGCAATCACCCACAATTCACCTGCTGCCAGGTGCAGGGGATTCTAAAGCCGTGTGCTGCGGTGCCCAGGCAGCTGCAGGTGGCTGGGAGCCAGCAGGCTTATGCTTCAGGGGGAAGCCCGAGGCCCAGGAGTCACAGCTGTGGCCTCTGCGATCGATTTTTAATTACATTTATTGACACACTGCCAGTTTGGGTATTGTTTCTTGAATTCCGTGATTTACCTCTGAATTCATATTTTTCCAGCTGAAATATCTCCTAATGGTTATTTCCGTGATAATCTGTGGGCAAAAAGCTCTCTTGGTTTTTATCTGAAAGCTTGTTTTATTTCTCCCCGACTATTAAGGGTAAGAAAATCTTGATTGAAGTAATATCGAGATGCTTTCCTGCCAAACTGTAAGAGGTGGTTAACGCCGACTCTGATGGCTCCGTTTATGAGCGGAATTAACAAAAGGACAAACAATGAGCCTTTACAAAGGTCAGTGTTTCAAAAAACGGGTTGCTTCTTTAACCTCAGAATTTTAAACTCCGATCAGGGAAGGCTGCTATAATAGCTATATTAATTCAACAAATTCTTCATGTGCAATAAGCGGGCTTGATACCAAGGGTGAGACACAGTGAGACTCTTTTATGCCCAGTGAGAATACATCATGTAGGCATAGAGAAGCAGGACAGATTTTAGAACAGGTAGAGACCATTTCCTTGGGATATTTAATCAATCAGTAGTGTCTTGTGAACACCGAGTCTCCTACTTCCAGATGAAGTTGGAGAGGTTGCTGGACCGCACTGAGCTGCTTTTTTCTTTTTTTCCAATTTTAAAATGATAAATGAATATATTGTTCACTTGATAGGATTGATATCATTCAATGGGATAGAATTCTCTCCCATAAAGTACATAAGTACTTTGCCAATGGCAGCTTTCTTGAGCTGGACATTCAATAATTAAATGTTAAATGGGAGGAAACTCAAGATGGGAATCTTGGCTTGAAATAGACCAGTATCAGTCACCAACTGTTAACGAGCAGTGCCAATTTTTCCTACCAATTTTCCAACCCTGTTAGGTTTAATCTTGCAAAGTTCTTTTTTTTTTTTAATTTTTAAATGTTTTTATTTATTTTTGAGACCGAGAGAGACAGAGCATGAGCAGGGGAGGGGCAGAGAGAGAGGGAGACACGGAATCGGAAGCAGGCTCCAGGCTCTGAGCTGTCAGCACAGAGCCCGACGCGGGGTTCGAACTCATGGGCTGCGAGATCATGACCTGAGCCAAAGTCGGGTGCTCAACCGACTGAGCCACCCAGGTGCCCCTTAATCCTGCAAAGTTTTACCCATCAGATAAACCTCACATTTTGTTTGCGTCAGTTAGCATTTCTTTAAATGACCAATGTCATCAGTATATTAGTATACTAGTATACTAATTAGTATAGTCGACTTGTTTGTTTTTCTGGGAACTGTATCTTCTCTTTTGCCTGTTTTTTTTCCTGATGTGTGTGGATCTTTTAATTTGTTACACACTACACATATTCTTAAGGAAATTATCTTGGACATGTTCAATGAGGGTAGATGATGAAAAAGCAGATAAAGGTAGTTCAATAAAGGTGAGTGGATAAATCGTGCTAAAAATAGTTTTTATCAGTGAAGACGCTAAAAGGTAAGTAACTCGCTATGAACCTGCACATTGGTTAGTTAGCCAGGATTTTAATCCAGGCCTGATTGACAAAAAAGCCCGTGTTGGAGATAATAAGTTTGTTTTCCCACGTGCGAAGAAACAGAAAGTAGCAGTATGCTGTGTGTGTGTGTGTGTGTGTGTGTGTGTGTGTGCGCGCGCGCGAGTGTGTGTGTGTGAGAGAGAGAGAGAGCACGAGCGCACAAGCGAGCACCCTAGAAAGTGTGCAAGTGAGCACAGGCTGAGAGATGACAATCACCACAGAAATACTGGAATGACTGTTCATGCAGGATTCATGTTCCAACCTTCACAGAGGATTCATATTAATCCTATGTATTTCAGCAAGGTATTTAAACCTCATAAGCTTCACTTATGAAGCTTCTTCTGTAAAATGGGAGACGATGATAATTACTCCCCTAATTTTTCACACCTCTATGATGGTCCTACAAATTAAATGTTGTAAAGACTGTGTTCTCATGTGAAAATGAGACTGTGTATCTAAAAGTGGCAGTCCCTAATGAGCCCCTGGGCCCATTCTCTTTTCTCTTTGCCTTAGTTTGGGGGGGCGATTCTTTAATGGCACATGAGTTGGATGATTGAGGAGGTTTCTTTAGGCCTCCTCGACTCGCACATCAGCCTGATCCAGTCTCCACCTAAAATATGGGTGGAATTTGCAAAAGCTCCTAGATGAACGTTCCTCCCAGGGAGAATTTATGACAACTTTTCCAAAACTAAAGCCTCAAATCTTTATTATATTCTGTTAATGACTCAGTGGACTTTTGGCAGAAAAGACAAGTTTCCTTTGGTTCAAATGCTTCTAAAGAGGGTTCTGATTAATCTATCCGATGGTCTAAAATCAAAATAACATATGCAATCTTTGGCTGAAAAAGCTCACCCGTGGTGTTATAACAATAATTCCTCTCCTTGTTTTCATATATAACCTTTTGGAAATATTCCTGTTGGAGCCAAAATTTCTATATTTTGGAAACTTGGCCTATGGGTGGATGATGGCTGAAGTATGCCATTTATTTTCCTTGGGGGGGGGGTGGGTACTAGAACAGTCAGAACGGTTGTTAGACTATTTCTTAAAGAAAATTTTGTAGGACAACCCAATTTAAAGTAACATAAAGCCCTCTTCTCTGACTTGGTGTCGTAATACATACTTCTTTCGAGAGGTTTTTCCTGACCACCCAATTTAAAGTCCTTCATACCCCCAGGAGTCACTTTTTGTCAAGGGCCAGATAGTAAATATTTTAAGCTTTGCAGGCCATATGGTCTCTGTTGTAACTACTGAGCTCTGCCATTGTAGCATGAAAGAAGTCATAGATAATATGAAAACAGGTAAGCGGGGCTCTGTTCTAATAAAACTTTATTTACAGACACTGAAATTTGAATTCCCTATCATTTTCAGGTGTGACAAAATATTATTCTACTTTTCATATCTTTCCAACAACTGAAAATACTGTAAAAACCACTCTTTGTTTACAGACCATACCAAGCCAGGCAGTGGGCTGGATTTGGCCAGTAGACTGCAGTCTGACCCCTTGGTCTACAGCATTACTCTATTTTCGTTTGTTTTCTTCTAGATCTTGTTATTGAAAAGCATCTGCGTATGTATTTGTATTGTCTCCTACCGTCTGATACTAAAATCTAGGCTCTGTCCTGTGAAAGCAGGGCTATTGTCTCTGCTGTTCACCCCTAAGCACAGCACCACAGACACTCAGTAAATATGGGTTGAATGTATAAATGTGTGCTTTCTGGTAAATCAGTTCCTCTGAATGAAGTAATTAGTTTAGCATGTAGAACAAATTGAATTCTCTAAGTGATTTTTTTTTCCAAATAAATTTTACATATACTATAGAATTTCATGGTGAAGGGACCATATAGAAAAGTGTTTTCATGCTGTGGACTTAGGATGACCAGGCTGCTGCATCAGTTAGTGTTTGTGACAGTGACTAAGTTAATAAACCTGTCTCTGTTTTCTCAACTACAAAAGGAGAATAGTTTTAGTCCCTATTTTACAAGCCGGATGGTGGTTTTCTGCTTGGTCTTTCATTTTCCTCCCCAAACCCACTCCCTGTTTGGCAAGTGAACACCTACGGACCAACGTAGTAGTGTATGTCCTGTCCTCTGGACTCCAGTTGGGTTTTGCCAGGGAAGGGATAGGGGTCGGTGGAAAATGAGGTAGGAATGTTGATTCTCTGAGTTTACACCTAGGTTTCAGGACTGGCTGTGTCTGCTGGAAAAAAATGTTCGCTCACAGAACTACAAATTTATGGATGTTCTGTGATGTACCTAATCGGTGTCCCTCTTAGTGCAAGCACAATCCTGTTATTAGCTCCGGGGTACATGGTTTCTCTACACCCACACCATGAAAAACCATCTCTTTATTAACATCTCAAATAATCCTAAATTCCTTCTGGGATTCTAAACTGATCCCAGCAGTCTAAAGAGAAAATGCTTGAAAATCCATGGTAGCTCGAGTTGAAACTCTTTCTTAGAAATCTGGTGGCCTTCTTTGAAGTTCTATTAAAATAATAAATGGCTCCTCTTGATTCACATTTCTCTACAGAGTTAGAAATGGGGTACCTACAGGGTATATTCCAACTTGTGGAAGTATCCCCCCCTCCCCCTGCCAAAGTATTTAAAATTGGGAAATTCTGCAGCAAAATCTGAACCTTCAAATTCTCTTGAAAAGATTCCACTTTCTGGCTGCCCAGGCTGGCCTACTTCACGGACGGCCATGATAAACGAACTGAGTAGCGGGAAGACCATTGACACGGGTTTTGCACTTGGGAGGTAACTTTGGTCCTTACCATTCCATAGGCGATGCTTTTAGTTCAGTGGTTTATGTTAGCTACCTGGCCCCTGTGGACATTTTCTTCGAGAAATACAAGGCCAAGTCATCAGCCACCTGGGAGGCTGGGGGAGAAGGTGGTATTGGATTGAAGAGCAAAATGGTCTATGCAGTCATCTAGAAGAATAACCAGATCCAGAAGCGTACAGCAGGAGTGTGACAGGGGACTGAGGGTCCTCTTGGAGGTTGAGTTGTATGTGGAAAGTATAACTCATGAGCAGGGCTGTGTGCATTTGGCCAGCCCCGTCAGCCTGAAGAGACAGCATTTTGGACTTGACTGGGTTGGAGTTTTGCCCAGAGAGAACCATGAGGGCCAGAGAGAGGAGGCGTTTTGTGAAAGAAGGAACACAATGGTGGGTCACAGAGTTCAGGCCAGTCAAGGAGGGAGTGAGGACAAGAAGGGAGATGGACAGTGGGAAAATGGAGCCTCATAGTTGAGAACACTCATTGTATACACTGAAGCAAGACTGTATGCATTCAAAGCTCATCTCAACCTATTCTAGCTGGGTAAGTATATATAGGTTATATATAAAGTATAGACATAACTGTATGTAACATATTGTTATTCATACATGTGTGTGTTTGGAACACTGCCTAGCTTGTGGTAAATTCTATGGCAGTGCTACAAGGATAATTTTCCTTCCCCACATTGAATTTGATTTTAAAAACAAAACTTTCATGGGGTGCCTGGGCGGCTCAGTCAGTTGAGCGTCTGACTTCGGCTTCATGATCTCACAGCTCGAGAGCTCGACCCCCACGTCAGGCTCTGTGCTGACAGCTCAGAGCCTGGAGCCTGCTTCAGATTCTGTGCCTCCCTCTCTCTCTGCCCCAACCCACTTGCATTCTGTCTCTGTCTCTGTCTCTCTCAGAAATAAACAAACATTAAAAAAATAAAAAAACAAAAAATAAATAAAACCTTCATTGTTTCAATTAAGAAATATTTATTGAATTTTTGTAATAGAGATCTAAAAGAACATTCACAGATAGTTCATGGAGGCTAGAGAAATACATCAGATACGAAGCCAATCAGAGACTCACAAAGCATCTTTAGAACAAGTAGGAAGGGGTAAGCCCCGTGAAAGGAAACACAGAGTAGGCTCTATATGGGCCGTGTTTCTGAAAGACCTGGTCAGTTTCAGACACAGCTGGAGGAAAAACAGGCAGCTACTATGTGAAGTTGTCAGTAGGTGCAGAGCCTGGGATTTCATGGATTTTTCTAATGTTGCCTTTGAAGCAGGGACTGGAATTTCCCCAAAGGCTGATTCATAAAAAGAATTTCTGGTGGTATGCCAGTCCAAGCTGGGAGATATTTTTGAGGAGGTAGATCTTTTTTTTTTTTTTTCTACCTCATTTTTGTTTTTAAGAGGAAAAACTAGGACACATATATGGTAAATATGACAAGCAGTAAAAATGGCTATAGAGTGATGACAAACTTTTTAGCTAAGCCTTCACCCCCGTTCTAAAGCAATCTTAGAAATCAGTAAAACATAGTTTTGTGTCTATCAAGAAGGATCCTGTTCAGTTGTAACCTGAAGATGTACACTTTTGTTGTTGTATCCTTTGAAACACCGCACTGCATCTTTTGATTGTTCAGTACTGGAAACTATTCGCAGTTAAGTCTTACAAAGTGGTCCCTGTGATAGATGTGCTATCATGTGCTTCATCTATTCCTGTTGGCATGCAGTCAGTCACCTACTTTCTAAATGTTTGCTCTTGCAACCAATATGGCCCCAAAAGTCGTGGTATTGAATTGCACATGTGCTAGTTGCCTACAGGATGAAAGTGAAGTTGTTAGGTTACACACTTGAAAAGAAACCTCGGGTTTACCATATTGATGGATACTGTCAATTGCCCTTCCATAGGATTATACCAATGAATTCTCCCACTAACTTTGTGGAAAGGAGAATGGATGTTCCTGTCTCCCCAGCACTAAAAACGTTTCCTCCTGTCCCTCTATAAAGTAAATATTCTTTTGTTTTATTTCTCTAATTCTGAGGGAAGTTAAACATTTTTATGTTTAAAAAATCATTTGTACTTTTTTCTATAGAACGTTATTTGTGTCCTTTGTCCATAACTGTATTGAGCTAGTGCCTTAGGTTAATTGTAAGAAAATTGTAAGGACATTATTCCTTTTGCCTTATCATATACACTGCAGATATTTCCCAGATTGGTTATATACTGATTTTGTTTCTAGTATGTGACAAGTAGAAATTTTTAAAACTTATGAGGTTATTGTTACCAGGCTTTTGAAAATTCTAAATTCTGTATCTTGCTTAGAAAAAGCTTACTGCTGTAAGGTTACAAGAACAACTCATTTTCATCCCAGTTTTGAATGTTCATCCATACAGATCAAATTTTTTGAATAAGTGATACCTTAGGGACTCACCTTATTTTTTTTCTCACTAGGTTGTCCCAACACCAGTTTTTGAATATTCTACCTTTGACACACTGAATTGGAATGCTGATGTTATCATAATCTAAATATCCATATACTTGAGTCTCATCCAATATTCTCTTTTCCTTTGATATTTCTATTCATGCACCAGTAGAAAAGCTATGCTGGGTTCATAATAATATTTCATCATGTAGTCCGTTCCCTTATCTGTCTTTTTGAAATTGTTTCTGCCTGATCTTCCCCTGGAATGTAGATTTAGCAATGTCTGGTTTCATAGAGACAGTCCTGTTGGTAATATTATCGGAATCACCTTCAATTTACCGATTAACATAGGTGAAATGGGCATCTTTACAGTATCACATTATCTTCACTAGAACTGGACATTAGTTCCCATCAATTCAAATTGTACTTTATGTTCCGTGGGTCACTGTAAAGTTTTTCACAGTTCCTTCCATGCTCTAATAGAGCATCTTAAAGTTTATTCATATAAATCATAACACTCTTCTATTTCTGGGCATTGATTTCTTTGAGGCTTTTGCTTAATGGATTTTTCTTCAAGTGACATAAGTATGTATATCTTATGTGAACATAGTAAAACCAACAGGGTTTTAGATATTAATTTTGAAATTCTCCCTTTATAACTGTTCTCTCAGTTGACTCTTTTGGGTTTTCCAGGCTTCTGAAATTATCCAGGTATTTTTAAATTGAAAAACTTGCCTCATCTTTTAGAGTTTTTATACCTTCTATTGTCTTGCCTCAATTCATTAGAAGGAAATTCCCACAGCATTGTAGGCAATAGGAGTAATAATCAGCATCCTTGATTCATGTCTGAATTTAATGGGAACACTTCTGTGTTTTTACTGTTATGTTGCTACTTAAGCAATTTGGGCAGGGGCCAGTAGGGATGGCCTGTTTGTATTCCTTCAGCATCAGCTAGAACAGCTCAAGTGGGAGTTACAGATTCCACTTTCAAGATGGGTCACTCACATGGCTGGTGAGCCGGGTTTGGTTGCTGCCTGGGAGGTCCGCTGTGTCTGTAATCCAAAGTCCTAGATTTTTCTCTATGTGAGACTTGCCGCGGCCTGCTTGGGCTTCCTTACAACATAGCGGCGATTTCTAAGAGAACAAAGCCAGGCGTATGGCATTCCAATGATCTATCTTCATAAATCACAAAACACTAATTCCACCATATTCCATTGATCTAAGCATGCATCGTCCAGTGCATAGGAACGTGTGTCTAGTGGCTATTTTACCGTGTGGATTCACATTAAATTCAGTTCTGCAATCATCCTCGCTACATTTTAAGTGCTCAGTGTGGCTAGTGACTACTGTATTAGGCAATACGAAGAGAACATTTCCATCACTGCAGAATGTTCTGTTGAACAGCCTTCATCTAGGAAGTCACAGAAGTCCACTCAAGTTCAGGGAGAAAGGACCTAGACTTTATCAGCTGCTGGAGGAAGTGTCAAGGTTACAGTATAAGAAAAGCATGTGGGACGGAAGGTATCGTTGTGGCCATTTTTGGGGAATAGAATTGGCCACGTCAATTAATTCAAATGATAAGAACAATGTCAGAAAAAACTATTGACTGATAATGTATGCTACGGTTGAACATATGCATATCCTATGACCCAGCAATTTTACTCCTAAGTATATACAAAATAGGAATGTTACCTGTGTACAGAAAAGACAAAAGCCGGAATGATCACATCACTTTTTGTAATAGCTCCAAATTGGAAGCCATCCAAATGCCCATCAGTAGATAAATGTTCAAACAATGGGCTGAATGTTGGCTCTGATTGTTTCCTGTGAAAGTTGAAAAACCTCTCAAAACGTTAGTTTTGTTAACTATAAAACAGAGGCAATTGTGTCTATGAGATTGTTGTGGACATTAAGATCCATACGCAAAAGCATCTAGAGTATGGTTAGCACTGAACAAGTAAAGTACTCCTCTTTACATCATCGGTGACTACCATGGTTTCTTGGCATCTATGAGGTTTTCATAAATGTGGGTAGAACTAATAAATTCCTGTAATAATCTTATTTGTCCATCTGAATCTCTGCAGGGTGAGTTGACACCCCACAGTTCATAGAAGTGGCTTCTCAGAGGTAATGTTGGAAAAGACCCTTGTTTGAGAACAGTGACTGGCATATCATTGGGTACTCGATATTTATGAACGTATGAATGAATGGATGGGTGAATCTTGTCCTTTCCCTTGCCTGTATGTAGAAACCTACTGACACAACTCAAATTAAGGAGATTTTATCCTATGTTGTAAAATCCTACCCCTCTCCACGGGAACTCTTTTTAATTATTTTACCCACACTTGGCAAGATAATATCGGAATCTTGGAAAAGCTAACAGAAAGAATGGTTGTGGATCTGGAGAATAGAGTGCCTACCTCCGGTCTGGGAATTGCAGCTGGAAATCTCTTGAGAAAGGACACCCACATGAAATTCCAGGGCCTCGGGTTTCCACGAGGTCTCAGCGAGGGAGGGAGACCACAAGTATGACCTTCCTGTTGGTATTTGGGACCCTCCACTTCAGGTCCAAACCAGAAGCAGGAAGCTCAGTGCTTGCTAAGCAAGAAAAGGAAATCGACTCAAACATTCCTGCTTGAGGCTGGAGTTGAGCTAGTCCTTCCTTTGTTTTGGGCATTTCTTTCATTCCTGCTAATGAGGCCGAAAGCAATATTAACAAAGACGTGAAGGGGTGAACAAAGGAGATATTTTGTAGGGCGGGTGAACAGTACCTCTTGGCCTGCCATACAGGGGCATATTGGAAGAAATGTAGCAAGGTAAAAAAAACAAAAACACCCGAGAAAATATATTAAATACCTACTGTGACCTAACCCCTCTGCTAAGATTCTGCCTTGTGTCTTTCATGTTACTTAACCGGGGAGTTGAAGCTAATTGCCAAAGCTCAGACAGTTACAAAGTCTCGAAGCTGGAATTCAAAATTTGTTCTGACCTTTTTTAAGAACAATGCGTTTAGGGCTCTGGAGGATAAAGCTTGTAGGCTACTTCCAGGTGGACAGAGGGGTGGGTGTGAAATGCAAAGCTAGGCATCTAGCTTTAATTTTTGGAGCCAGTTTGAACCATAATTGCAATCGGACGCTGGCGGCCTGTGTCAGTGGCATGAGCACAAAAAGCGTGGACCCGCCAGGCCCTGGAGTGAATCCTACTTACGGCCTCAGACCCCAGGAGGCAGTTCTTTTGTTTGCAGTGTTCAGCGCTGGGGCAGTCGCCCTGTTCCCCAGTTTCTGTTATTTGTTCCAGAAAGCCAGAGTAGAGGCCTGAACAAGCCCACCACCAGCATCAGAACCAGACCCAGGATGAACTCACAGGTCCCTGGGATTCTAGTTATGCTCCCGTCCCCTCTTGCTACTCTACCTCGGCATCCAACCTCCTAATTCGGGTGTTTCAGTATAAATCTCAGATTCCTCCTAGCATTTACATGTGCCATATAATATACTGTGCACCATCCTCTAGAAGGATGGGGCGACTATTCACTGTCCTCTCCCACCCCTGGATCCCCATAGCACTTTATCTGATTTTCATGAGTAGGATATCGTTAAAGGCAGAAATTGGGGGGGGGGGGGTTGTTTGTTTTTTAGCCCTGAATATGTCGCATGTATTTTAGGTTGCTTCCAACTTTCAGTATTATCGAGCTACAAATTTTTGTTAGCCTGTATCTGTAGATCTGTTTAGGACTTTCTCTTTTCCTAGAAGTACAATTGGCAGTATCTAATGTTTAAAATCCTTAAAACATTTTCCTAAGTGTCCTCACAGTCTCACTTTTTAACCTCCCCCAACAAATTAAAATAATCTCATGTGATATTCTCAAGAAGTGTGTTAGAAAAGCATTGCTTTAAGATTTGACGGAAGGGGATGGGGCGCCCGGGTGGCTCAGTCAGTGAAGCGTCCGGCTCTTGACCTCAGCTCAGATCATGATCTCACGATTCGTGGGTTTGAGACCCGCATCGGCTTCTGCGCCGATGGTGCAGAGCCTGCTTGGGATTCTCTCTTTCCCTCTCTCTCTCAAATAAATAAACTGAAAAAAAAAAAAAAAAAAGATTTGATGGGGGGCAGCTGTTCAGAAGATGAATCACTTAACCATGCCAATGGTCTGCGTGTTGCCCTTTCCATCCCCTGACCACCCCGTGCTGTGTAACACTGGGACTAGATTTCTGAGGTGCCCTTGTCAGTTGGCTCCCAGGTAGACTTGGCCATTGGATGGCACTGGTGGCAAAACGGAAAGTGGAAGAGGGAAGGAGCCAGAGAATTCCAGGCAGGATCTCTGACAGTGGCTACATCTCGTCTGAAGTTGGTTCCAAATCCTTTCCAGATGCTCCCTGCCAATCTCTGGTCCGATCTCCCACATGGTAGCTCCTGCCTGAGTGGTCATCTTCTGTGCTCTGCTATACCTTCTCCCTGTCTTCCCTCCAAGTCCCTTCTTGCCAAGTGGCTTCCTGCTGTTGGCTACTCTTGAGATGTCCAACCGTCTCCTCTTTCCTCTTAACTGCTCTCTCCATCTCTTCCTAGTCAATCACCTCTGTTCATCTCCCTAGTGTGGATTCTGTTTTCCCAAAGTTCTGCTGGCTGATATCCTTACCCAACTGTGCTTGGGTCCAGGTGGTGACCCAAGGAACAGAATCCAGACCTGCTGGTGGAAACCTGGTGCTCCTTCTCTAGATCCTGCAAAACGTGTTGGTGTGTAAGAGGGGGCACTAAGTAAATGGTGGAAACAACTGGAATGGAAAGTCAAGGGCATAAAGTGATTGCTTGTAATGGTCTGAAGCAGTCACAGATGGCTGTGTGGAAAAGGTGTCCTTTAAATCCTGTCTCAAAGGGGGATCTGATAACAGATGTCAAAGTTTCTCTTGTAACCATCCCCAGGAACCTTTTCTTTTCTTTCTAATTTTTTTAAAGTTTATTCATTTTTGAGAGAGACAGAGAGTGGACAGGGGAGGGGCAGAGAGAGAAGGGGAGACACAGAATACAAAGCAGGTTCCAGGCCCTGAACTGTTAGCACAGAGTCCAACGAGGGGCTGGAGCTCGTGAACCACGAGATCGTGACCTGAGCCAAAGTCAGATGTTTAACAGACTGAGCCACCCAGGCGCCCCTCCCCACCCCAGGAGCCTTTTCTTAACATAAGAAGGTATTTTGAAATATTTTTGAATTTGAAATTGTGAAGGGTCTATTAGGAGAAGATTTATTTTATGTCCTTTAATCCTGCTCTACTGTTAGTGATGTTTTTATTTTCAGTTGCTTAAGGAAGGACCATAATCTTTGACTTTCTAGAATCTCTAGACCTCATAATCCAGTCTTGGGTTAAATAAAGGAAATGAACTATCACAAAAGATCTATATGTTTTCTGAACTTGTGGCCTTCGACCTGTTACAATTATAACTGTGTTAGAACTTTCTGAGTCAAAGGTTGCTATGGTCTTTACAAAAAAAGCCTACCTGATCATTCTGCTTATATGCTTGTCTCGGCAAGCCCCTTCTTCCCCAGCTAAGGCACTTGCATTCTGTCAGCCTTTTCATTCTTTGACCCCAATTACTATCCAAAGGGTCTGGGTAGGCATGTCTTTTAAAGTGGTAACTTCTACTTTATGCAAAATGAACATTCTATAATAGAACTCAAGTGACCTCTGCAAGGTTCATACCTGTAAAAAAAAAAAAAAAAGTATACATATGGTTTCTTGTGTATCTTCCTCCTTGTTCTACATTTAGACTGTAATTGATTGATTCTAGCTTTCAAATGCTCTCTTGCTCTCTTTCAGAACAGTAAAAAGTGACTGGCCTAAAAATCTAATTGACTGAAATGATCAGTTTTACCACAGTTCACTACACTCCGGCAGAAAGCCGTGCTGAGTGGCAATTTGAGAGAGCGGCCCTTTGAAATTGGCATTTTCTGAGTATTCTCCTAAATTACAGTTGGGCCATAAATACAACAGGTTAAACGAAGGCAGCTGAGAAATTTTATAGGTGAAACATTACAAGGATGTGATCTTTCCACTCAGGCATGTATAGATTTAATCTCCCAGATTAAAAACCCAGAGCACAGTGATTGTGTCAAGATAACAGCTGGGAGGGGGCTCTGGGACAGGGTTCCCAGGGTATTTTTCAGGGGACCGGTCTGTGGCCGACAGAGGCAGGTGTTTCACGGGGCGGGGGGCACAGAGGAACCCTTTCACCAGCATTCGGCCAGCTGTGAGCTTATCTGTGGCATCTTGCTTTCAAGGAACGGTTCCCCAGTGTCTGCTGAAGAGAAGGGAGAGGAACCACCCATGTGGGAACCGTGTTGCATATTGACCAGGCAAAAAAGAAAAATCGTGAAAGAGAGAGCAGGCGAGGAGGCGTAGCCATGCGAGAGAGGGATCTATTCTGACAAGACCGTAGTAGGAGGTACGAGAATATGCGTTGTTGTGATGTCTGTCCATTAGCTGGGCGGACAGCGCTCTCCTTGCGGGGTGGTCTCAGGAGTCTCTCCACTCTCTCTGTCCACGGCCATTGGCACTGCCCTCCTCCGCATCACCCAGACCGTGTCGCGGGCTTCCAGCCAGGGGTCTCATCACGGCTTCTTCTGTTACAGCTAGAGTAGTTCCCCTAAGAGAGAAACCTGTCCATTCTACTCTTAGGCCTCAAATCTCTCCAGGGGCCACCTGTTACTCTCAAGATCCATTCCAGGCGCATCCACCCCATCATTAAAGCCTCCCAGGAAATGCCATCTGCACGTCTCACTGGCCAAAGCTCCCAATTCTCGGCCCCGTACGCCTTATACTCCAGGCACATCATGTACACGCACTGCTTTCTTTCTGTGCCTAGGACCAGATCCACTGCGGAGAAATCCAACGAAAGCCTCTAAAAGGAAGTAACAGTCATCACACCCTTCTTTATGTGGCAGCTCTAGGGTCCGTAGGCACGTGCACCCTGAAAGGCAGGCAGAAGCTGTCTTGCCTTTTACGACCCAGCTCCTGAGTCTTCGAGCATCTCTTCTGTAGGGCTCAGTTAGCTGGAGTACTCACAAAGGCCTGCCCAGTTTTAAGGGGAGGGAACCTCAATACCACCTCTTAGAGGGGTTAAGGGTGGGACATGATTCTGGAAGAGCATCAGAGGCTGGAAGTATGTCGAAGTCGTTTTTGTAAAACAGTTTGCCCTGGGGAGGGAGTATAGATTATTGTTCTAAGAAGTTTGACTAAGAAAAGAGGGACAGAAAGATAAGAGAACAAAACAGGATCAAAGTAAATTTTCTTTGGCCTGGACGTGTGAGTGCACCCCTGGCAGATGGAATCATCTGGAAATGAACCGAGGCAGTCTGCTCAAGAGTTTGCTCTCTCAACCACCTTGCTGCAGAGCGGGGATGGCCAGACCAGGTCCCAAGAACCAAATACAGCCCACTGCCCGTGTTTGTAAGCCCATGAATGAAGAAAAGATTTTAGGGTTTCACATGTCTGAAAAAATATTTTGTGACCTGTGAAAATTGTTGTTTCAGCATCCATAAATAAAATGACCGAACAGAGGAGTGCTCACTCATTTATACATTGTCCGTGGCTTCCAGGCTCTTCTGGTGGATTGAGTAGCTACAACAGAGAGCGTATGGCCCACACAGCCTAAGATAATTTATCTTCCTCTTCGTGAAAGTTTTTGCCAACCCCTGAGATAGCGTGTCTCTCGTAGGCCCATTCGTGTCTTTATACGCAAGATGAATGTGAGTTTCTTAAAACTGGAGGGTCCCTTTCACATGAGCATGACAAAAACAAAACACCTCCAGATCCCGTGACTTCCTGGCTGGCGTTCTGTAGGGGTATGGAAAGAGTGGCTCCGTGTTTGCCTTTATTCCTGGTCAATATTGACTTGCACTTTATCATTTATATAGCATTTTAGACCTATGTTTTTGCCTGTTGTGGCTACTTTCTCATTTGTCTTTCTGTCTTAAATATCACTTCCTCAGAGGGGGCTTCCTTTAGGAATCTATTTCAAGCAGGTCCATCCCTGCCTACGTATTCCCCAACACCGTGTCCTGAGCAGTCCCATCCATCACCTGCCGTTGTTGTGTGACATGCCCACCTGTCTCGATCTGCCTCTCTGACACCAGAGTGTGCATCCCATGACAGCAGGGACCTGGCTCATCCCTGAATTCCTGGCAGCAATGTTGCTATTTTATCCATCTGGCAGGCTGCCAGCTCAATGAGTATGTTTGTGAATGAATGAATGCTTCTCCATTTTAGCTTTAGCTTCCAAAAGTAGAAGGGTGCTCTGACTTCAGCATAATCCGAAGCAAGTATCTCTCCGTTTCCATTTCACAGAAGACAGTGATTTGGGAAGGAGAGTCTGCCTACCTGTGGTTGGGATTTGTGGAACAGAGAAGGGGACATTTCTTTTTTATTTTATTTTTTTTACATTTATTTGTTTTTGAGAAACAGAGCAAGACAAAGCGTGAGCGGGGGAGGGACAGAGAGAGAAGGAGACACAGAATCTGAAGCAGGCTCCAGGCTCTGAGCCAGCAGTCAGCACAGAGCCTGATGCGGGGCTCGAACCCACGAACTGTGAGATTGTGACCTGAGCCGAAGTCGGATGCTCATCCGACTGAGCCACCCAGGCGCCCCAAGAGGGGGTCATTTCTAAAGCTGGTGGGGCCGAAATGGAGGATGAGGAGGTGTAAGCCCAGAGCCCGGTAGCTCGGCCCGCAGCTATTTGGGCTGGAGGACCCCTGGGAAGGGGCTGCAGGCAAGGAGGTGACTGGGATAGATCTGCTGACTCAGGGCTTCTATTGGCCACAGGGGCCACTGCCTTCCAAGTTTCCTGAGGGCAGGTGGCAAGAAGTCAGGGAGGGATGTGGTTAGGCTGGATGAGACTCGTGTCAGAGGCTGACAAAGAAAACAGCGGGAGTGACGAGTCTGTCTTCTCTGACTTTGAAATCCTGGTGCCACATCCCCCCTTTCCTTCTCTGTCACTCAGTCCCGCCTGTTCTGTATCAGCCAATCTCCATCTGCCCCTTCCTCACCATCCACATCTCACCCATGGCTCACACCCACGTCCTTTCTTAACAAAACCAACAAAACCTTCTGTTTTCAACTCTTTCCCATTTACTCCAGTGTCTCCTCCAGAGCGCCCCTGAGGTCAATCTGATCATGAGTCAACCCCTCCCCTAGTGTCTTCCTACTACTAGGTAAGATCTCAATATCTTAAATATTGACACAAACCCTTTGGGTGCTGCCTGCAAGGCACCCATTCAAACTTCCATCCCTGCTTTCCTGAAGCCAGTTCCATGGAATGTTCCATTACTGAGGCAAAACAGGGCTATTTCCTTCATCTTTGCCTGTATTGTCTTCTATTTTCACACCAAACTTCTACTTTTCCTCAAGATTCATCTCAAATAGAAACACCACTGTGAAAACTTCCCCAAGGCTCCCCAGGGAGAGTTATAGGTTCTGTCCACCCTGTCTCCTCTCTCTCTCTGCCCCTGCTTGGCTGTGTAGCTCTCTCAGGGCATGTTCTGTCTCCCTCTCTCAGCCCCTCTCTCCCCTATCGACGTCCCTCGTTCCTTCTTTCAAGGGAATATGATGTAGGACATTATACTTTTTCTGTGTAAATCTGTATCTTTGTCCTCACGCTCAGTTACATTGTGTGATGTCTCAGACTGGCAATAATCTCTTATCTTTTCTGAATCCTCAATCCTGGGACACAACAGACTCTAAGTTTTTGTCAAGGGGGGGGGGGGGGAAGAGAACCAACAGAAGGGAATAAAGAGGAAGGAAAGAAGAGCAGGAAATCAGTGCCTGAAGTGAGTGAGCATGGACCATGATGTGGTCCACACAGTGACCATAGAAAGGACTTTAATGGCTGTAGGGTTGGTGCTCGGTGGTCGACGCCACTGAGTCAGAACAACTGATGCTGGTAATGATGGGGCCCAAGAAGCCACTTCAGTGGTTTGCAGAGGTGACAGAGGAAGATTTTAATTAAGCCTTGTAGTCTTGGGGGCCTGGGTGGCTCAGTCGGTTAAGTGTCCAACTTCGGCTCAGGTCATGATCTCATGGTTCTTGAGTTCGAGCCCTGTGTCGGGCTCTGTGCTGACAGCTCGGAGCCTGGAGCCCGCTTTGGATTCTGTGTCTCCCTCTCTCTCTCTGCCCCACCCCTGCTTGGGCATGCTCTGTATTTCAAAAACGAATAAATGTTTAAAAAAAAAAAAAAAGCCTTATAGTCTAAAATCTGATTGTTTGGTTTCCCCCTTAATAGCTGTGACACCTCAGGAAAACTGGGTGCTCATTGAGTGCATGCATCACCTCACCTGCCAGTGGGGATAACACCTTAATTCTTAAAATTGAAAATATTACCTTAAATTTATGTGAAACAAAACATTTGTAAATTGTTTAGATCAGTGTTTGGTACATAGAAAATTATCAAAAGTTAGACTACATAAGCCCACAAACGATACTAAGATAATCACACTGGGTCATAGCTCAGAGATCCATTAACATGACCCTTTATTCACAACTGAAGAAATAGGCCCAGACGTTGATTATCAGCACGGGGATGGGAACAAGCCATTCTCATGCAGGTCCCGTGTTTTCTGACAGAAGTCACGGCTGTGAAGAGGTAGAGGAAAGGTCCTTTAAGAAAAGGAAAGGATTAGTAATCATTAGTGCCAAGAGCGATTTCATTTGCTCCTAGCATCCACCCAGAGAAGGCGACGTTCTCCTAGCTTGGCAAATAAGGAAATCAAGGATGTGGCCACTTTATGAAGACGGAGGGGCAAAGCATAGTCAGTAGTAATCCCATCACGCCCTTTCCAGACAGGCTGGCCTATGAAGATACCCCATACCTGCCATGGAATGCCATAGGCTGGTAAGAAAACGATAAGCTATGCATTGAGTAATGAGAAAACAGCCTCCCAGTTTAGACAAACATTATTCTAAGTCACTCCTGTAGTAATGAAAAGGGAAAGTGGACTAGGAGATGAGTCAAGTCGTTTCCAAAAAAGAACATAAATTGATAGTTGGGCTAGTTGCAGAGTCCTGGTTTGTATGTTACAAAGCACTGGCTTTAGATGGTTGCTTTGAAATGCGCAAGGAAGAGAACAAAGTGTAATTATAAGGTTTTCTTTCCTATGTCAATGTTTTTATGTGTCTCTCTCAAAAAAAAAAAAAAAAAAACTTGAAGTCTAGGAAAACTCACCAGTTAACTTGCAGTCAGTCATTTTTTAGAGCTTGGTAGGTACATACTTTCTGAATATTACTCAAAATTATGCTGCCTCGACATTTATAAACACAAAGCATAAATCAAATGTTGCCACTCTCCTGAAGATAGCCCCTGGTTTCTGGATTCCTGGGGCACACGTTCTGAAACCTATGCATGTGGAGTATTGCCAAAATACAGGTTTAAGATGCTTTTATGGTTGACACGAGAGCAATGTATATAAGGTTATTTTGAGACTGTTAACTAGATCAAAATATGTTTACTTCATTAACAATTCCTGAGGGAGAGAGGAGGGGAGAGGGAGAGACAGAGAAGGGGAGAGAGAGAGGAGAAGGAAGAGAGAGGAGCCAGTGGAAGAGAGAAAAGAAGAGTGAGGGAGGGGAGGAGTGAGGAAGGGGAGAAGTGAGGAGGGGAGGGGGGGAGATAATGAGAAGGGGGAGAGAGGGAATGAGTGAGTGTGTGTGTGTGTGTGTAAAGTCATCTCAGCAGTTCTGGGATCTTTTTTCTCAACTTCAGACAACACTTTTTTTTTTTTTTTCAGTTTCTGTTTTCCGGATACTTCAGTTAGTAATTGGCTCACATAAATCACTTTGCAAGATGTTAAGAGCTAAGGTTACTTTGAAGGAAGTCAGTGGGAGGCTATACGTAAGGCCGTTCTGAGGGTGTGGAGAACTGCCCCATGCTGGCAAGTGGTGTTAAGCCTGAAGTTTTTTCAGGTTCTTGTGCGGGCTGCATGAGGTTCTGATTCATGTGATTTTAGTAGAGCGTCCTCGTCATCCCCTCATGGTACTGACAGTCTAGAGACAACAGGTGGGAATAAATGGAGAAAATCATGTTTCCAGGAATGAAGCCACAGGGGCCGGCATGAGGGCGTTGAGGGCTAGAACCGGCTGCCAGGTTCTCTGGAGAGACGAAGCATGAGAAGAACCAGAGGGGAAGGAGACCCTTAGAGAACACAGAGGATTCCGTCATGTGCAAGGGGACTGTGGCCACATGGTGGGAGAACCCCTGTGAGTGGGGCAATGGAGTCTTCCTTGACAGCTGACTGTATGATGTACACCTGGGTCATGGGGCTTCAGAGCTTCAGAATGGGCTTTTTTCCCCCTGTTTTTGGTTCCCATTTTTCATGTCTTTGCGTCCATCAAAAACAGCCAGAGCAATCTCCACATTATTTTTCAAATAGTTCTTTTCTCCCTCATTGGGCACTATGACAGTCTCCTCCTGTGGATAATTAGGAATCATCAGTTGAAGGATGTTTATCCTATAGACTAATGTGGAAACCTCTGTTTTCAAATAGAAGCCTTCTATAAAGAGGCAATAAGATTTATTCGAAAAACAATGGTATTTAGAATGGGGGGGTTCAAACGGTGGTCCTGCCACCTTCAAGGTGAGGCATTTGGTTCACAACCAGGCAAGCCATCTTAATCTCTTAGCCTCAGTTTCTTCTTTTTACAGAATGTTGAAGATTAGAACAGATAGTGTGTATGTGTTTAGTACAGTTCTGGATCAAAGAGGTTACTCGTCTGAAACCAGCCTCCTTACGTTCAAAACCTCTACTTGGCTTTTCACTGATGTTAAACCAGTATTAATGCCAGGTTAATTGAAAAAAATATTCACTGATCTGCTTCAGTTGAACTCAGTCTTGAAGTTCTGAGAAAACCATCCCAGTTAAACCTTATAATACACAGATGACGTATGTCAGAATATTATCCACTGATGAAGTTATTCTCAACAGGGCAGTGGAGAGGGTTGATGGCTCCGAGGGCATTCAATGAGGGAAGGTTTTCTGACCATCTCTGGGATTCTAGAGCTTGAGGAACCAAAACAGGAGAAAAAAAGGACAAATTGAATTTATATTGATTTCCCTTAAAATACACTTAGAGAAAAAATGATTTCTTAAGCAACTCTTTTATTTATGGCGAGGCACAAGCCTCAGCCACAGAAGGCATAAATTCTCAGATGAGAAGCTACCACGCAAACACCTAAAATGCACAGCAACTGAGGAAGCATACACCGCAGTGGAGGGGATTAACTCAAGGAGCAATGTATTCTGACTCTGGCCACCCAGGGAGTTCCCATTGATTAAGGGATATCAATAAGTTGATAAGACTCTTGACTGATACGTTCTGAGCTTGAAAGTAGGCAAGAGCCGTCGGCCATTGCCTCACGAGTGCCATACCCACCTCTCACTCTGACTCCCTCTTCCCTATTGGATGTGAAACTTTCCGGTTGAGAAGGAAGCACGTCCAACATCATCTGCACCCTCTTCTCCCCTGTGGAGTGGCCTTGGTGTCAGCGCAGTAACAGGACCTCACCACCCCTTGAGGCAGCCCGTTCCAACTGCAAACACCTGCAACGATTGGACCAGTTCTTCATAGTGCCTGGCGCCCTGTGGTCTCCACCTGGTCCTAGTTAGGCTCCTACAACATCGAAGATGAGAAAAACCCCAAAGCAGCCAAGTGTTAGTAGACGTTCAACAACCCACCCCCAGTGTCTTACACGTGTATCTGTGTACACATATATTTATATTTAAACATATTGCTATAAGGAAAGCAATACACAAATTAAAAAGAGTCTTTTTAATTATAAATTTCATGTAGCCAACTGATTCTCACTAAACATTAATTCTAACATTACTTCATGCTCAACACAGTAAGTATATTCACTGTCACCATTCAACTTTATTATAATATTATTGACTATATTACCTATACTGTACTTCTATTTGTCTTCTATCTGGCAACAACCCATTTTTTCTTTGTATTTAAGAGTCTGGAATTTTTTTTGTTTTTAGATTCCACATGTAAGTGAAATCATATCGTATTTATATTTGTCTCTCTCTGACTTAGCATAAAACCTTCTAGATTCTCCATGTTGTCACAAATGGCAAGGTTTCATTCTTTTTTATGGCTGAGTAATATTGTGTATACGTACCACTTCTTTATCCATTCGTCTATTCATAGACACTTGGGTTGCTTCCACATCTTAGCTATTGTAAATAATGCTGCAATAAAACTATACGTGCTTGTATTGTTTTTTTCAAATTAGAGTTTTTGGTTTTGGGGGGTAAATACCTAGTAGTGGAATTACTGGATCATATGTTGTTATCATTTTTATTTGTTTGAAGAAGACCCATACTGTTTTCCACAGTGGTTACACCAATTTACATCCCCACCAGTAACATAGGAGACTTCCCATGTTTATACATCCTCTCCAACACTTGTTATTACTTGTCTTTTTTTTTTAAGTTTATTTATTTATTTTGAGTGAGAGCATGAGCAGAGGAGAGGCAGAGAGAGAGAGAGAGAAAATTCCAAGCAAGTTCCACAGTGTCAGCACAGAGCCCAACTTGGGGCTCAATCTCTTGAACCATAAGATCATGACCAGAATTGAAATCAAGAGTTGGATGCATAACTGACTGAGCCACCCAGGTGCCCCTATTTCTTGTCTTTTTGATACTAGCTACCCTGACTGGTGTGAAGTGTTATCTCATTGTCATTTTGATTTGCATTTCCCTGATGATTAGTGATGTTGAGCATCTTTCCATGTGTCTGTTGGCCATCTACAGGTCTCCTTTTGAAAAATGTTTATTCTGGTCCTCTGCCTATTTTTTTTAAAACAGATTAGTTTTTTGCTTGTTTGTTTTTGTGTGTGTGTGTGTGTGTGTGTGTGTGTGTGTGTGTGTTTGGTGTTGAGTTGTATAAGTTCTTTATATATTTTGGATATTAATCCCTTGTCAGTTACATTAATATTTACATACACTAATCAGTTATATTATTTATAGATATCTTCTATTCACTGGGTTGCCTTTTTGTTGATGGTTTCCTTTTCTGTGCAAAAACTTTATTTTGGTGTAGTCACAATTGATTGTTTTTGCTTTCATTTCTGCTGCCTGAGGAAAAATATCCATAAGTATGTTGCTAAGGCTGATGTCCAAGAGATTACTGCTTATGTTTTCATTCAGGGGCTCTATGGTTTCAGGTCTCAGATTTAGGTTTTTAATCCATTTTGAGTTTATTTTTGTGTATGGTGTAAGAAAGTGGTGTTATCAACATCATTTATTGAAAAGACTGTCTTTTTCCTGTTGTATATTCTTGCCTCCTTTTGTTGAAGATTAATTGACCATATAGGTGTGGGTTTATTTCTGGTTTCTTTATCCTGTTCGACGAATCTGTGTCTATTCTTGTGCTAATATCATACTGTTGTGATTACTATAGCCTTGTGTTATATCATGAAATCTGGGATTGTGATACTGGGATTGTGCTTTGTTCTTTCTCAAGATTGTTTTGTTTAGGATCTTTTGTGGTCACATACAAATTTTAGGATTATTTATCCCAGTTCTGCAAAAAGGCTTTCGGAATTTTGATAGAGATTAGTTCAATCTGTGGATTACTTTGGGTAGTATGGACTTCTTAATAATATTAATTCTTCTAATCCATGAGTATGGAGTATATTTCCATTTTTGTCTTCAATTTCTTTTATCAATGTTGTTATAGTTTTCAAAATACAGGTCTTTTACTTCCCTGGTTAAATTTATTCTTAGGTATTTTATTTATGGTGCAATTGCAACTGGAGTTGTTTTCTTAATTTCTCTTTCTTCTACTTCATTATTAGTATATAGACATGCAACAGATTTCTGTGTATTCTGTATCTTGCAACTTTACTGAATTCCTCTATCCATTCCTATAGATTTTTTTTGGTGGAGTTTTTAGAGTTTTCTCTATATAGTATGTCATGTACAAATAGTAATAGTATTACTTTTTGCCAATTTGGATGCCTTTTATTTCTTGTTATTGTCCCATTGCTGGAGCTAAGACTTCTAGTACTATGTTGAAGTAAAGTGGTGAGCGTAAGCATCCTTTCTTGTTCTTGACCTTTAGAGGAAAGACTTTCAGTTTTTCACCATTGAATATGATGTTAACTGTGGGCTTCTCATATGTGGCCTTTATTATGTTGATGTATGTTTTCTCTGAAACTCCCTTTGTTGAGTTTTTATCAAGAATGGACATTGTATTTTGTCAAATACTTTTCCTACATCTATTGAGAAGATCATATGGTTCTTATCCTTTTGCTTGTTAATATAATGTATCATGTTGATTGATAATATTAAATAATGCTAATATCCTGAAATAAATCCCACTTTATTGTGGTGAATAATTTTTTAAATGTATTTTTAAATTCACTTTGTTAATGTTTCCTTGAAGATTTTGCTCAATGTTCATTAGGCATATTGACATGTCATTTTTTCATTTTGTTTTTGTAGTGTTTGTCTGGTTCTGGTATCAGGGTAATACTAATTTTGTAGAATGTTTTTGGAAGCTTTCCTTCTACTTCTATTTTTTTGAATAGTTTGAGAATAGGTATTAACTCTTCTTTAAATGCTTGGTAGAACTAATGTGTTTTTCTCTTTCTAGCTCCCTTAGGTGTAAGGTTGGCTTTTTTTTTTTTTTTTTTCCCAGATTTTTCTTGTTTCTTGAGGTATACCTGTATTGCTATAAACTTCCCTCTTAAAACTGCTTTTGCCGTATCCCAAGATTTTGGACCAATGTGTTTTCATTTTCCCTTGTCTCTAGGTATTTTTTTATTGCTGATTTCTGAGTGGACCCATTTATTGTTTAGTAGCATGTTATTTAGCCTCCATGTATTTGTGTTCTTTCCAGATTTTTTTTTTCTTGTAATTGATACCTAGTTTAATACTGTTGTGGTCAGAAAAGACACTTGGTATGATTTCAGTCTTCTCAAATTTACTGTGGCTTTTTTTTGTGTGGCCTAACATGTAATCTAGCCTGGAGAATGTCCCATATGCACTTGAAAAGAATATATATTCTTCTGGGTCTGGAATAATGCTCTTTATATATCTATTAGGTCCATCTCGTCTAATGTGTCATTGAAAGCCACTGTTTGCTTGATTTTTCAGGCTGGATGATCTATCCACTGATGGACATGGGGTGTTAAAGTGCCCTGCTACTGCTTTACTGTCAATTTCTCCCTTTATGTCTGTTAGTACATGCCGTATATATTTAGGTGGTCCTACGTTGGGTATATAGATACTTACTGTTGTTATATCCTCTTATTGGATTGATCCCTTTATTACTATGTAGTACCCTTC
Organism: Panthera onca; assembly: GCF_046562875.1. Taxonomy (NCBI): domain Eukaryota; kingdom Metazoa; phylum Chordata; class Mammalia; order Carnivora; family Felidae; genus Panthera; species Panthera onca. Next base: position 71,454,747 of record NC_138356.1, read on the forward strand.
TTTGTCTCATGCTACAGTCTTTGTTTTAAAGTCCATTTTGTCTGATAGAAGTATTGCTACCCTGGCTTTTTCCCCCCCACATCCATTTGCATGGTATGTGTTTTTCCATCCCTTTACTTTCAGTCTATATTTGTCTTTAGATCTGAAGTGAGTCTCTTGCAGGCGGTATATAGCTGGGTCTTGTTTTTTAATCCATTCAGTCACCCTATGTCTTTTGATGGGAGCACCTAGTCCATTTACATTTAAATTAATTATTGACAAGTATGTACTTACTGTTATTTTGTTAATTATTTTCTGGTTGTTTATATAGTTCTTCTGTTCCTTTTTTGTCTTTCTTTCTTTGTGGTATGATGGCTTCTAGTCTTATGCTTGGATTCCTTTCTTATTATTTCTTGTGTATCTATGACAGGTTATTGATGTGTGGTTACCACTGGTTTCATATAGAACATCCTATGTGTATAGCAGTCTATATTAAGTTGCTGCTTGCTTAAGTCAAACAAATTGTATAAGTACTAAAATTTTACCTCCTTGATGTTTTATGTATTTGATGTCATAGCTTACAACTTTTTATTTTGAGTACCCTTGACTGATTTTTGTAGATACAGCTGATTTTAAAATACTTAGGTGTTTTAACCTCCATACTGGCTTTATAAGTGATTAATCTATTACCTTTACTAAATGCTTGTTTTACCTATGAATTTTTCCCATAATTTTCTTCTAGGTGTGGCCTTTACAATGAATTCCCTTTAACATTTCTTGTAAGTCTGATTTAGTGGCAGTGAACTCCTATCTTTTGTTTGGTAAATTCTTTATCTCTTCTTCAATTCTGAATGATAACCTTGCTTTGTAGAGTATTCTCAGTTGTTTTTTTGTTTTGTTTTTTTCCTTTCTGCATGGTGAATATCCTGCTTCTGACCCTGGCTTGCAAAGTTTCTGTTAAAAAAAATTGGCTAAAGCCTTACAGAGTTTCCCTTTTAGATAACTTTTTCTTTCTCTTGCTGCTTTTAACATTCTTTTTGTTGTTACTTTTGCCATTTTTATTATTATGTGTCTTTTATTATTATGTGACCTCCAAGGGTTAATCTTGTTAGGGGCTCTCTGTGTTTCCTGGACTTGGATGTCTGTTTCCTTCTACAGACGGGGAAAGTTTTCAGGTATTATTTCTTCCAATAGATCTTCTACCCCCTTCTGTCTCTCCTCCTTCTGGGATCACTATGATGTGAATGTTCTTACACTTATTGATGTCACAGAGTTCCCTTAACCAATTCTCATTTTTGTTGTTCTTTTTCCTTTTTGGCATTCAGCTTGGTTGCTTTCCACTACCCTGTCGTCTGGAATGCTGATCCCATCTTCTGCCTCCTAATCTGCTGTTGATTCCCTCTAGTGTATTTTTTTTTAATTTCAGTTATTAAATTCATCTGTGTGTGTGTGTGTGTGTGTGTGTGTGTGTGTGTGTATCTTTTCTACCTCTTTGTAGAAGTTCTCATGGAGTTCATTCACTCTTAAGTCCAGTGAGTATCTTTATGACCATGACTTTGTGTGTGTGTGTGTGTTTTAATATAATTTATTGTCAAGTTGGCTAACACACAGTGTATAGTGTGCTCTTGATTTTGGGGGTAGATTCCTCTGACTTATCGCTTCCAGTGTTCATCCCAACAAGTGCCCTCCTCAATGCCCATCACCCATTTCCCCCCTTCCCCCACCTGCTGCAATCAACCCTCAGTTTGTTCTCTGTATTTAAGAGTCTCTTAGGATTTTCCTCCCTCCTTCTCTGTAACTATTTTTCCCATTCCCTTCCCCCATGGTTTTCTGTAATGTTTTCACTCATATGTGGAACTTGAGAAACTCATGATATCTTTCTCTGACTGACTTATTTCACTTGGCATAATGCCCTCCAGTTCCATTCACGTTGCTGCAAATGGCAGGATATTATTCTTTTTCATTGCCAAGTAGTATTCCATTGAATATATAAACTACACCTTCTTTATCCATTCATCAGTTGATGGATATTTAGGTTCTTTCCATAATTTGGCTATTGTTGAAGGTGCTGCTATAAACATTGGGGTACATGTGCCCATATGAATCAGCACTCCCATATCATTGGGATAAATTCCTAGTAGTGCTATTGCTGGGTCATAGTGTAGTTCTCTTTTAATTTTTTGAGGAACCTCCATACTGTTTTCCAGAGCAGCTGCACCAGTTTGCATTCCCACCAACAGTGCAAGAGGGTTCCCGTTTCTCCACATCCTCGCCAGCATCTGTTGTTTCCCGACTTGTTCATTTTAGCCACTCTGACTGGTGTGAGGTGGTATTTCAATGTGGTTTTGATCTGTATTTCCCTGATCGTGAGTAATGTTCAGCATCTTTTCATGTGTATGACCGTGACTTTGAATTATTCATCAGGTATATTGCTTATCTTGGTTTCTTCACTTAGCCTTTTTATTTTGTCTCATCCTACACTTAAGACCGAACCTCAGGCTCCTTTTTTGTCTAATCTGTTTCTGTGTATCAGGTCAGCTATGTCTCCTGGTGTTGAAAGTAGCGGCCTTGTGTAGAAGAGGTTCTGTGGCGCCCTCTAGCACAATCCCTCCTGATCACCAAGAACCAGACATCCCAGCGTGTCTGGGGGTGCTGCATGCACCCCACTCTTGTGGCAGAGCTGCGTTTGCCTTCAGCCCCGCCAGCTGCCGAGCCTGCTTCGCCTGCTGTGGATGCACTGGGCAGGGCTGATCCCCACACCGTTGAGAGGCCTGAGGCCACCACAGGCTCTTTGGCAGGTGGGGCTGGCAGTCAGGCCATCGGTCTGCAATTAGCCTCTCGGCCACAACTGCAGGCGCACCGATGGTCAGGGGTTGCTCCCTGAGCAGCCAGCTAAGGGGCAGGCCACTGAAACTGCAGGCGCTGGTGTGTAGGCTGATAGCCCTCACTCCCCAGGGCAGGAGTCACTTCGGAGTGGTGCCAGTCCGTGATAGGGCTGCCGATAGGGCTGCTCGTGGGGCAGGAGCCACTTTCAAGGGAGGTCTCATGAGGTGGGCAGGTTGGATGGGGGCAGGTCCACAGAGGGAAACACAAGGGCAGGGCACGCAGTTTTTTAGCAAGGTAGATGGAGAGTGTTAGCACGGGCTCCCACAAGCGTCCACCCATCTAGGCTGGGGTTGGGGGGAAGAGAAATGACACTTGCCGACAGTTTGGTTTCCAGAGAAATCTCCTGAAGATCCCTACCCCTCCAGCACATGTTCTGAGATTAGCAAATAAATCTCTTTCATGTATACCACAGGCTCTTTTCAAATTGCTGCTTCTGTGCTTTGTCTCAGGGTGAGTTATTTATTAGGCTGGCTCTTAAAGGGTGGGGCCTCAGTTTCCTATCGGCCCTCAGGCTCTCTGAGTTAAGTCCTGCTGATTTTAAAAACCTCCTGACATTAAGCCCTACTGGTTGTCAAAGCCAGATGTTAAGGGGACTCATCTTCCTAGGTCCCCAGTGTCAGGGGTCCCTTGTGTGGGGTCTAATCCTCTTCTCTATGCTGGTGGTGTCGCTCCTGTTTGTGGTTAGTCTCACTGGGGGTTTGGTTCCCAACCATGTCTCTGCCCCTCCTACCCTTTTCTAATATGGCCGCCTTTCTACGATTAACCATGGAAGGACCATTCTGCCAGTCCTCGGGTCATTTTCAGAGTTCATTGTATATATAGTACATATATATATATATATATATATATATGTGTGTGTATATATATATATATACACACACATATATATATATAGAGAGAGAGAGAGAGAGAGAGAGAGAGAGAGAGAAGAGAGACAGAACGAGCTATAGAGCTATTATGTCAGTGAGTCCATGGGATGAGGTGAGCCCAGAATCCTCCTACTCTGCCCTCTTTTCTGAACATGTCGGTTGATATTTTTTCATTTCTGTTAATGAGATAAAACAACAGAGACATGTTGGCACTTCTCGTTTATTAATGAGGTTGAGTAACTTTTCTGAATTGTATAGTAGTTTTCAAATATTAGAGGAGTATTTTGTCATTTTTTTTTGTGCTACTCACATGTAATACCCATAGATATGACACACTTTTTACTTTATATAATTGTTTTCTATCAATTTCATAAGTCCACACAACCAACAAAACAATAAACCAAGCCTTGATTTTTAGCATTTGCTGATTTCCATTGTGTAAATACTCTTGCCTGGTAGGTACCAAGCCACCAATAGGGTCTTGCTGAACTGAAAGCAAAGAAATAATGGCAGCACAAAATGTACACTATTTCTCCCATAGAGATATACAATATAAATGGACTCAAGAGCACAGACAGGCCAAATGAAGTAAAAAAAAAAAAAATTAGTAAATGAGTTTCGAATAGTTTTTATTTTAATGTTATGAATGTTCATTTAAATGTTTGCTGTAAATTTGAAGTTTATCTAGTTTGTCAATGATGGTTCTGTTTAAAACTAGCTCACAAATTTTTTCATATGAAATTTATTGTCAAACTGGTTTTCATACAACACCCAGTGCTCATCCCAACAGGTGCCCTCCTCAATACCCATCACCCACCCCCCATCAACCCTCAGTTTGTTCTCAGTTTTTAAGAGTCTCTTATGGTTTGCCTCCTTCCATCTCTGTAACTTTTTTTTTCTTCCCCTCCCCTATGGTCTTCTGTACACTTTCTCAGGATCCATGTAAGAGTGAAAACATATGGTATCTTTCTCTGTATGACTTATTTCACTTAGCATCACACTCTCCAGTTCCATCCATGTGGCTACAAAAGGCCAGATTTCATTCTTTCTCATTGCCACGTAGTATTCTTTTGTGTATATAAACCACAATTTCTTTATCCATTCATCAGTTGATGGACATTTAGGCTCTTTCCATAATTGGGCTGCTGTTGAAAGTGCTGCTGTAAACACTGGGGTACAAGTGCCCTTATGCATCAGAACTCCTGTATCCCTTGGGCATATTCCTAGCAGTGCTATTGCTGGCTTATAGGGTAGTTCTATTTTTAATTTTTTGAAGAACCTCCACACTGTTTCCAGAGTGGCTGCACTAGTTTGCATTCCCACCGACAGTGCAAGAGGGTTTCTGTTTCTCCATATCCTCTCCAAATCTGTTGTTTCCTGAGTTGTTAATGTTAGCCACTCTGGCCGATGTGAGGTGGTATCTCAGTGTGGTTTTGATTTGTATTTTCCTGATGAGGAGCGACATTGAGCATCTTTTCATATGCCTGTTGGCTATCTGGGTGTCTTCTTTAGAGAAGTGTCTATTCATGTTTTCTGCCCACTTCTTCACTGGATTATTTGTTTTTCAGGTGTGGAGTTTGGTGAGTTCTTTATAGACTTTGGATACTAGCCCTTTGTCTGATACGTCATTTGCAAATATCTTTTCCCATGCTGTCAGTTGCCTTTTAGTTTTATTGATTGTTTCCTTCACAGTGCAGAAGCTTTTTATCTTGATGAGGTCCCAATAGTTCATTTTTGCTTTTACTTCCCTTGCCTTTGGAGATGTGTCAAGTAAGAAACTGCTGCGACTGGGGTCAGAGAGGTTTTTCCCTTTCTCCTCCAGGGTTTTGATGGTTTCCTGTCTCACATCCAGGTCCTTTATCCATTTTGAGTTTATTTTTGTGAATGGTGTAAGAAAGTGGTCTAGTTTCATTCTTCTGTATGTTGCTGTCAAGTTCTCCCAGCACCATTTGTTAAAGAGACTGTCTTTTTTCCATTAGATATTCTTTCCTGCTTGTCAAAGATTAGTTGGCCGTACTTTTGTGGGTCCAATTCTGGAGTCTCTATTCAATTCCATTGGTCTATGTGTCTGTTTTTGTGCCAATACCATGCTGTCTTGATGATTACAGCTTTTAGTAGAGGCTAAAGTCTGGGATTGTGATGCCTCCTGCTTTGGTTTTCTTCTTCAATATTACTTTGGCTATTCGGGGTCTTTTGTGGTTCCATACAAATTTTAGGATTGTTTATTCTAGCTTCGAGAAGAATGCTGGTGCAATTTTGATTGGGATTGCATTGAATGTGTAGATTGCTTTGGGTAGTATTGACGTTTTAACAATATTTATTCTTCCAATCCATGAGCACAGAATGTTTTTCCATTTCTTTGTATCTTCTTCAATTTCCTTCATAAGCTTTCTATAGTTTTCAGCATACAAATATTTTACATCTTTGGTTAGGTTTATTCCTAGGTATTTTATGATTCTTGGTGCAGTTGTGAATGGGATCAGTTTGTCTTTCTGTTGCGTCATTATTAGTATATAAGAATGCAACTGATTTCTGTACATTTTGTATCCTGCGACTTTGCTGAATTCATGTATCAGTTCTAGCAGCCTTTTGGTGGAAAATAAAACCATCAGCTCTCACAGTCCACTCCAGCACACCATCACTTATATAGATGCTGTGATTCGAACTGCTGATTTTACAGATGAGGAACTGGGGCCTTGGGCAGAAATGAAAATGGTCCAAAATTCAGTAATTTGCTTTGGGTTTCGTCAGCAGAACCATGGATTTGATTCTTGTTGTTGCTACTTTACTATCTGAGAGTTTCTAATTAGGCTATTTGACCTTCTGAACCTGAGATACCCTTTGTGTTTTATAGAAATAATAATTACTAAATAGAATAAAAAGATATCTCCAGTCCTATACCTTGCACAGTAGCTGATACTTGGAAACTGCTCCATAAATAATAGTCATTATTAAGAGGTTCATGTGAGCAGTAAAGGTAACTCTGATCTCAATGCCACATGACCACCTTTCCAATCTCTATAGACATTCTAACATTCCGCTAAATATTACTTAACTGTCCGACCCAAGGTCTTTCAAAAACTCGATACTCAACTTAGCACTTGGTACTAGTAACACAATGGTAACACAATTATTTTCTAAAAATTAGTTTTCTTCTTTGTCTATATTTAATAGCGTCATGAATTAGGGACACCTGGCTGGCTTAGTAAAGCGTGTGCCTCTTGATATCAGTGTCGTGAGTTGGAGCCCCATGTTGGGGGTAGGGATTACTTAAGCCCTAATTCAGGACACTTGTTTTTTTCTTATTTTGGTTTTATTTTTGCTGAACTTCCCACAACTAGGAATTAAAGTCTGAGTGTTTTATTTCGAGAATGGCATTGGTGGGGCACTGGGGTGGCTCAGTCAGTTAAGTGTCAGACTCTTGGTTTCGGCTCAGGTATGATCTCATGGTTTTGCGAGTTTGCACCCCGCATTGGGCTCTGTGCTGACAGCAAGGAGTCTGCTTGAGATTCTCTGTCTCCCTCTCTCTGCCTCTCCCCTACTCATGCTGTATCTCAAAATAAATAAATAAACTTAAAAAAAAAAAGAATGGCATTGGCAAACCAAAATGTGTTGAGAGGAGACTTTTATGATAAGGGATCTCGAAGCTATTGTGGTTTCAGAAAGTTGAAGGCAGTGAGTTTGTCCTGGAGAAGATGAGACTAGAGACGAGTATTAGATGGAAAATCATATAAAACATGGAGCTTATTTGACCAGGATTATAATACCAACTTAATCATTGATGTTCTCCTTGAGTCTCCGTGAAAACATAGCGGAAATATTAAGTGAACACATACATGAGTGATACATAACTCACCCAAAATTAAGCACTGTTTAAATAAAATTGTGGGGTTTACTAACATCTCTTGAGCCTGAATTCCCTCAGTGGTGGTAATGAGATGACGACAGTCTCCACAATAAGTTATCGAGATTACAGTTATGTAACAGAGACAATGGTACTTGGGGCACTGGGCAGATGGTTTCTATCCTTATTATCATTCCTCAGCTTACTACCTGGCTGATCACTTGAGTCCCTCAAAGAGCTGAGGGGAAACGGGGCAGGAGCTAAACTATATGTTCCAGGGGGTCTGTGTGCTTCAGGAAAAGTCACAGGTTTGGAGCTCTGGCTTCACGAAAACAGTTTTTGGATGGACAGAAAGGAGTCTTAGATTAAGTTTTGGGGGATACTGATATAAGCTTAAATAGCCAAATAACTCACCTGTGATCCCTACACCTCTAACTCCACGATGATTTTCAAAAAGACTGTGAAAATATGATGGGATAGATTTCTTAAAGCTGGTGAGTGGCAGAGTATATACCTAGGTCTGCACACGGGTCTGAGCATGTTTGGGGACAGGGACAGGGAACCATATGGCAAAGACGGTCATTTTACCTACTCCTGTCTATCCCTTGATCGTGTACTCATTTAAAGGGCTACTGTTGATCCTCTCTGGTAGGTAGGTAAGGCCAAGTGATTACATTCTAGCCACAGAGACAAAGGCATAATTATTTTCTAGAATTTCTGTCAAGGATTCTTTAAAAAGAGTCAATATGGGGGCCCTGGTTGGTTCAGTCGGTAGAGCATGCCACTCTTGATCTCGGGGTTGTAAGTTTGAGTCCCACGTTGGGTGTAGAGATTGCTTAAAAATAGAATAAATGAATGTCAATGTCATTTTTTTTCTTCACATTTTAAAAAATTTCCTTCTGGCCTGCAACTGGGACGTGATGGCTGGAGTTCCAGCAACAGCTGTGTAGGAGGATAAAGTGACTTTGGGAATGAAGTGATGAGGTACATCTGAATGACAGAAGGAATCCAGGTTCTTGCTTTTACAGGATAGTCACAATCTTGCGTGGGAATCTTACAAGTCACAATCTTGTAAATCTTACATTTACCTTCAGATTCCCTTTGACATGACAGAGAAATACACTTTAGCCATAATTTTCAGTCCCTATGACAATGTCAGACATATTCAAAGTCAAGGAGAGGACTCTACATTTATCCTGATCATTGAAGCCTAGGGCATTAAGCCAAAGCCACTAATATCTCTATGGGCAGAGAGACTCCCAGTGACATCTAGGTTCATTAATAATAATTAATAGTAAGGATGTTGACAGCTAAGCCCATGAATAATGAAGTTTCTATATTAAAAATACAGAGGAGAAAAAAACTACTGACTCATGCCTTTGGCCACTTCCAAATTGTTAGGAATTTCCCGAATCAGAGATTTTACCACCTGACCACCTCTTTTATTAACATTTGTGTATCATTTACTATGTGGTTAAGTACCGTTCTAGGTACTTTAAACACATTGATGCATAGAATTGGCCGAGCAACCCTTTAAATTTGGTACAATTACTGACCTTCCTTTCAAGTCAAGATACCGAGGAAGACTTCAGTTGTCTGAAGTCAGGAGATAGAAAGTCAAATGTCGAACTTGGACTATCTAGATCTAGAGTCTACACTGGTACCAGTACTCTATGTTGTCCACTAAGAGAAGGGAATCTTGTCACAAAGTTGGCTTAGAAGCCCCTTGCTGACTTAGTTCCACCTCCTGATGGAAACAAATTTCCAAGGGAAAAGTGGGACAGGAATCCATTTAACTTGACTTTTTAGAAGATCCTGGTATGGCTGCTACATTTCTCGGACCACCTTGTGGAAACTAAGTGGTTTGCGCAATGCGCCTATCATTCATCAAGGTGCACATTCAATATTAATATTGTCCTAGAGAAGAAAGAGCCAGTGCAGGGTTACCAGTCAACCAAGATCAAGAGAGTGCGGCCTAGTCTTCTCCCCAAGATCTTTTAGTGGCTTTTTAAAAAATATAGAAGTTTATTGTCAAATTGGTTTCCATACAACACCCAGTGCTCATCCCAAAAGATGCCCTCTTCAATGTCCATCACCTCCCCTCCCTCCCACCCCCCATCAACCCTCAGTTTGTTCTCAGTTTTTAAGAGTCTCTTATGCTTTAGACAAATGTAAACAAATGTGAACATAGCCCCCATTAACAAATGACCAGTACGTGCAAAGTACTTCTAAATAAAAGGCACCTTTATATCTTAGGCTGTAAATATTATTTTTTGTAGCTGAGTGGCCTCAGTACCAGCACCTCAGTGGCAGCTTTGAGATTTGGGCCTAAGTCCAAAATCCTACGTTTTCCTTATATTACTGCACACTACTTTTCCAGCACAGAGATCAAAAGCAACACTGTGCTTTATAAAAACAATCTCATCCTTCTTTCCTTGTGCCTTTTCATGTCAGTATTTTCATAATAAGGAAAAATGGAAACATAAACGTTTGGAATCTACAAGCCAAGATATTCAAAAGGTAAATCATAGATACGCAGAACGGATTGGTGGCTACCAGAGGTAGGGGTTGGGGAACAGGAGAAAGGGGTGAATTATACCTTTTAGAGGTATAATTCCTTATCAGCACATCTACTAGGGGACATTCTTCTAGGTATATTGGGTCACAGTGAATACTTCAATCTTTCTTACCTACACAAATCTTACTGCAAATGTTGAAATGAAGGCCCACAGAGGAGAACGACTTTACCAAGGTCAGCTGATCCCCCATATCCAGGTTTGGGAGCCCCATTTCAATGCTGCCTTTCCAAAAACAAAATATTCCTTTTCTACAAGTATCTATTTTCGTCTCTTTTCCTAAGCCAGCAATCAAATTCATTTGAAAAGTATGGAAGAGATGTGTAAGTCTAACTTAGTCTATTTTTAATGCATGAAGAGATTACCCTTGTAGAGTAAACTGCGAAGTATTCCAACCTTATTTAGCACATGGAAACAAGAGGGAACACAAAGGCCACAGCTGAGCCCCTCCTCTCCCCTGCCTTTCTAACACTGAGGGATAAGTTGGTAGTTGACAGAGAAATGGGTGCCTGGTAGGGACACCCACCCCCATCATTACCCAAGGCTGCTGAGAAGAGGAATACCCCTCAAACGCGGCCTGGTGAAAGTGCTTAGAAACAGTCTGAGCTGAAACAGTGCCCTTCTGATTCCATTTATCAGTGGTGGTGGTGGCATCTTTTGAAGTGGATTCCTTCAGCCTTGGCAGGAGCGCAGAACCACCCACAGAGGAGGAACTACCACCCACAGACTCCATGAGGCTCCTCAAGGAGGGGGTACCCCACAGCTGGGTCTGGCCTTGCCGAGAGCAGGATGCACCAGGGAAGAAGAGGAAAACCCGCCGACTCACGTCTTTGGCCACTTCCAAATTATTAGGAATTTCCTGAACCGGGGCTTATATGCGTAACTTTTCCATCTGGGATAAGAGAAGTCATGGGCCTTTTTTCTAAATAAGAGGGAAGAAAGCATTCAATATGATGAATATTTTAGAGATGTTCTATATACTAGCATCCACCCTTGTCTATGGCGCCATCGTATCAAAGAGGCTAACGTCACACAAATTGTATCAATGGGCTCCCTTGCCATTGGGCTGCCAGTTGGCTTTGGCTGGTTGGAGGCACTAGTGAGACACAAATGGCTAGAAATGAGTAAAGTCAAGCTACGTGTTATTCCAGTCCTCTTTCTGCCAGGTCCCCTTGGGTTGGTTGAGTCCCTTTTTTAGCGGTCAAGCCCTATCAAGCAGTTTTCTCTCCACAGAGTCACCTCGTCCTCTGTCATTTGCGGAAGTCTTAGTGAGATTGTCAGAGTGACATTGGGCGGAAATTGAGTGATCTAAGCTGGGCCTCAGACTTTGAATCTTAAGTGATACGGAGCTAGAGAAAGAGAACTGACGATGCCTGTGTTGGAGCCTTGAAAAAACAAAGTTCGGTAGCTCCTAACAGATTCCTGGAGCTATGCTGGTCCCATCCTTTTTCAGGTTCTGATTCTTTAAGTGTTTCCTTAAATGTTGTGATTCACCCACATTCAACTGAAAAGGCACTTATAACTGAGTAACTTGTTAGAGGTAACACAGCTAGCAAGTAGAAAATACAGGATTCAAATTCAGGTTTGTTCCCAATACACTATACTAATGCTTACACATGCAAAGAATTTAGAAGTCCATTACCTGTACAAAGAGATTTGAACTCAATCCACTGTTAAAAGCTGAGCAAGTTATCAGAGATGTCTCTGTCTGGTGCCTGGCTATAGGGGAAAATACAAAATAAAGAGCAATTTAGAAAATGGTTATGACCAATAGAATTCTTTGTACAGCAGAGAAACGAACTGATCATCAACGTATAAAACCATAGTCATTTGCAAAAGACTTTTCATTCTCATTTCCAATTCTCTTTTTCACTGCTCTCAGTTCTGAGAATAACTAGAGAAAGTAGCAAATATTTATATCTTATTGACAGTAGGATTTTGTAGTATATGTTATCTGCTATCGATTGAATTTTTGTGCCCCCCCCAATCCATAAGCTGAAAAGCTGATATCCCACACGGGGTTCCATGGTGTCACAGCACTCTGGACCATGAAAACTTAATATCCAACGTGGTGGCATGAGGAGGTGAGGCCTTTGGGAGCTAATTAGGTCATGACGGTAGAGCTCTCATGAATGGGATTTGTACTTTTTTGAAAGAGACACTGGAGAGCTCCCTTGCCCTTTCTCCCCCTTGAGGACCCACAGAGAGGGCATCACCTGTGAATCAGAAAGTATGTCCTCACCAGACACCAAATCTGCTGGCACCTGGATTGTGGAGTGGCCACCCTCCCGAACTTTGAGAAATTTCTATTCTTTATAATTTATACCGTTCATGGTATTATAGCAGCATGAGCAGACTAAGACAATATCTTCACTTTTAAAACTATCCTATTCAGAGACCATTTTTGTCCCGTTTGTCAGATGAGGAAATAAAGGCAACATTGGCCAAGTCATAATTGCAAAAGATCCAAGACCTAAAATTTGGTTCACGTGCTTTTTTGCTGCACTAATATTCCTCAACAAAAATGCTACTGGCATTCTTGAGACAACCCAAAAATACAGGCCCTGGTTTAAAACCTCAAAAGAACATGAACCTATTAATATATATTTTTATTCCACTTTCCCCCTGGAATTCCTATACTCATTCTTTTTGTTCTAAATGTGGTGGAAAACATCTTTGTTGCTTATTTTAGAATTAATCTATTTTTAATTGATATTTCACATGTAATCTTATATTTTTCAGGTGCATAACATGACTCCATATTTTATACATTGCAAAATGATCATAAGAAGTCCAGTTAACATCTGTCACCTTATAAAGTACAAATTTTTCTTGTGATGAGAACTTTTAAGATTCACTCTTAGCAACTTGCAAACATAAAATACATTAGTATTAATTGTAGTCAACATGCTGTACACATCTTAACTTTGTTGCTGTTTTTAAGAAGTGACAGATGAGTATAGTTAGAAGATTAAGTGTGGGCTCCGGTATGAGGAAATCTTAGCATCTGATAATGCAGAACCATCTGCGTTTTAAAATAATTTTTTAACGTTTGTTTATTTTTGAGAGACAGAGCACAAGCAGGGGAGGGGCAGAGAGAGAGAAAGGGAGACACAGAATCCGAAGCAGTCTCTGAATTGTCAGCACAGAGCCTAATGTGGGGCTTGAACCCACAAACCTCAAGATCATGACCTGAACCGAAGTTGGATGCTTAACTGACTGAGCCACCCAAGCTCCCTGAGCCTTTTACTTTCTAACAGCTGCCTTCTGAGATGCCAATCGGTGACGAGTCACAGTGTAGGAGACCCAAGAGGCACCTGGGAAAGAATGCATATTAGCAACTCCACATAATGTAAAAGCTCAGATATTAAAGGTTTATTGACTGTATAAGGATGCCTGGCACTCTCCTTGGCACAGTGAATACAGTGGTAAATAAAACTGAAAAGTTCTGGCTTTCGTTGAGGGAAGATTAAGTGAAAAAAATAAAAATAAAAATATACTCAGGCTAAGTACCATGGTTATAAATAATAAATGTGCTATGATTAAAAAATTAACCGGTGGATTTTCAACATGGTGCTGGGACAACTGGATATCTTCATGCAAAAGAATAGCGCTAGACCTACCTTCACTTCACCCCATACACAAAAATTAACTTACATGGATACCAGGCCTACATTTAAATGATGAAAACTGTAAACTCTTGGAAGAACCTCATGACCTTGGGTTAGGCAATGGTTTCTTCTACAGGACACCAAAAGCACCAGCAATGGGAGGAAAAAGACTCCACCGGAAGTAAATATATATATATTTAAACATCCAGAAAATAAAACTACAGCCCACCAAATGGGAAAATATTCTTGGAAATCCTATCTACTAAAGCACTTGTATCCAGAATATGTAAAGGACTTTACATTTGCATTTTCTTTCCTCTCTGAGAATCATTTCAAAAATGGGCAAAGATTTACAAAAAATGTTAGAGAATTCTTTAAGTGGAATAAAAAGGCCATAACTGGGGCTAAGAAAAATATAAAAGAGAAATTTCATTAGTAAAAGCAAGCCTGTAGTAAAGGTAGTAGATTAAGCACCTACAGGCCTACCTCAAGAAACAAGAAAATCTCCATCTAATCAAACTCCTGAAGGAATGAGGGGAAAAAAATCCCACAGTTAATAAAAAGATCAGAATAAAAATAAATGAAATTGAGAATAGAAAATAAAAGGAATAAAAGTAATAGGGAATAGAAGGAACATGCCCCAACATCATAAAAAGCCATATATGAAAGGCCCACAGCTAATTTCATCTCAATGGGGAAACACTGAGATCTTTTCCCCTAAGGTCAGGAAAACAATGGGGATGTCCACTCTCACCACTGTTATTCAACATAGTACTGGAAATCCTAGCCTCAGCAGTCAGACCACAGGAAGAAATAAAAGGCAAATTGGCAAAGAAGAAGTCAAATGTTCACTCTTCACAGGCGACATGATACTCTACATGGAAAACCCAAAAGACTCCATCAAAAAACTGCTAGAACTGATACATGAATTCACCAAAGAGGTAAAATAGCTGTGTGCTGAAAACTATAGAAACCTTATAAAAGAAATTGAAGAAGACACAAAGAAATGGGAAAACATTCTATGCTCGTGGATTGGAAGAACAAATATTGGTAAAATGTCAATACTACCCAAAGCGATCTACACATTCAGTGCAATCCCTATCAAAATAACACAAGCATTCTTCACAGAGCTAGAACAAACAGTCCTAAAATTTGTGTGGAACCATTAAAGACCTGGAATAGCCAAAGTAATGTTGAAAAAGAAAACCAAAGCTGGAGGCATCACAATTCTGGACTTTAAGCTGTATTACAAAGCTATAATCATCAAAACAGCATGGTACTTGTATAAAAACAGAAAATAGATCAACAGAATAAAATAGAAAACTCAGAAATGGACCTAAAAATGTATGGCCAACTAATCTTTGACAAAGTGGGAATGAGTATCCAATGGAAAAAAGTCTCTTCAGTGAATGGTACTGGAAAAACTGGACAGCAACATGATACTGGACCACTTGCTTTGTTTTGAATTTATTTTCTGTATGTTGTAAGACTTAACTGTGAGAAAGGAAACCATCAAAATCCTAGAGAAGAAAAAGTCACCAACCTCTTACTCCACATGTCTCCAGAGGCAAAGGAAATAAAAGCAGAAATGAACTATTGGGACCTCATCAAGATAATAAACTTATGCACAGCAAACAAAACAAATCAGCAAAACTAAAAGGCAACCTACAGAATGGGAGAAGATATTTGCAAATACCTGATAAAGGGCTAGTATCCAAAATCTATAAAGAACTTATTAAATTCAATACACAAAAAACAAATAATCCGGTGAAGAAATGGCCAGAAGACATGAATAGACACTTTTCCAATGAAGACAACCAGATGGCTAACAGGCACATGAAAAGATGCTCAACATCACTCATCATGAGAGAAGTACAAATCAAAACCACAATAAGATACCACCTCACATGTGTCAGAATGGCTAACATTAACAACTCAGGAAACAACAGATGTTGGCAAGGATTCCGAGAAAGATGTTGGCAAAGGAGCCGTTTGCACTGTTGGAGGGAATGCAAACTGATGCAGCCACTCTGGAGTTTCCTCAAAAAATTAAAGAAATGGAACTACGCTACAGCTTAGCAATTGCACTACTAGGTATTTATCCAAAGGATACCAATGCTGCTTCGAAGAGGCACATGCACCCCAATGTTTATAGCAGCATTATCAACAATAGCCAAATAATGGAAAGAGCCCAAATGTCCACTGACTGATGATTGGATAAAGACGATGTGGTATTTATATACACACAATGGACTACTACTTGGCAGTCAAAAAGAATGACATCTTGCCATTTGCAACAACGTGGATGGAACTAGAGTGTATTATGCTTAGTGAAACAAGTCAGAGAAAGACAAATATGTTTTCACTCATATGTGGAATTTAAGAAACACAACAGATGATCATAGGGGAAGGGAAGGAAAAATAAGATAAAAACAGAGGAAGACAAACCATGATCTCTTAAATACACAGAACAAACAAGGGTTGCTGGTGGGGTGTTGTGTGGGGGAATGGGCTAAATGGGTGATGGGCATTAAGGAGGGTGCTTGTTAGGATGAGCACTGGGTGTTATATGCAAGTGATGAATCACTGGGTTCTACTCCTGAAACCAAATCCTACACTGTATGTTAACTAAGTTGAATTTAAATATTTCTTTTTATTTTAAAAAATGAAAGAAATAACAGGCAACACAGAAATAAAAAAATTATTAAAGAATTGATTGAAAAATTATATCCCAACAAATGGAACAACCTAGAGGAAATGGGTAAATTCCTGGAAACATACAATCTTCTGAAACTGAATCAGTAATCAAACCCCCCCCCAACAAACAAAAGTCCAGGACTGGATGAATTCACAGGTGCATTGTAACATTTAAAGCACAGTTAATACCTATTCTTAAATGATTCCAAAAATAGAGGATAGAAAGCTTCCAAATTCATTCTACAACACCAGCATTACCTTTATACCAAAACCAAAGACACTACCAAAAAAAAAAAAAACCTGCTATAGACCAATATCCCTGATGAACATAGATGTAAAAACCCTCAACAAAATATTAACAAACAGAAGTCAACAATATATTAAAAGGATCATTTAGCACAATCAAGTAGGACTTATTTCAGGGATGCACGTGATTCAATATTCACAAATCAATGTAACAAATTACCAAAAGGAAGAATGAACACCACATGATGATCTCAAATGCAGAAAACGCATTTGACAAAATACAACATCCATTCATGATAAAAATGCCCCTAAAATGAGCTTAGAGGGAATACACCTCAACATAATAAAGGCCATATATCGAAAACCCACAGCTAACATCATCCTCAGTGGTGAAAAACTGAAAGCTTTTCTTCTAAAATCAGGAAAAGACCAGGATATTTACTCTTGCCACGTTTATATAACATAGTACAGGAAGCGCCTAGCCACAGCAGTCATACAGGAAAAAGAAAAGGCATCCAAATTGATAAGTAAAACTGACACTATTTGCATATGACCTGTTACTATATACACAAAACCCTAAAGACTCCACCAAAAAACTACTAGAACGAAGAAATGAATTCAGTAAGGTTGCAGGACACAAAATTAATATACAGATATCTGTTCCATTTCAATACACTAATAACTACCAGAAAGAGAAATTTTTAAATAATCTTATTTACAATTGCACCAAAGAGAATAAAGTATTTAGGAATAAATTTAACAAAGGAGGTGGAAGACCTATACTCTGAAGTGAAATTGAAGATGACACAAACAAATGGAAAGGTATACCATGTTCATGAATACCAAATGGAAAGGATTATTATCCTTAAAATGTCTATCCTTACCCAAAGTAATTTACATTTTTTTAGTTTGAGAGAGAGGGTGCAAGCAGGGGGTGGGGCAGAGAGAGAGGGGGACAGAGTGGGCTCTGTGCTGATAGTAGAGAACCTGATGTGGGGCTCAAACATGCAAACCATGAGATCATGATCTGAGATGAAGTCAGACACTTCACTGACTGAGCCACCCAGGTGCCCCAGCAGTTTACATTTTCAATGCAATCCCTATCAAAATACCAATAGCATTTTCCACAGAACTAGAACAAATAATCCTAAAACTTCTATGGAACCACAAAATATCTCAAATAGCCAAATCAATCTTAAGAAGAACAAAGCTGGAGGCATCACAATCCCAGATTTCTATAAAGCTATACTATACTATAGTATATATACTATATATATACAACACTATATACTGTAAAGCTATTACTATATATACTATAAAGCTATTAATGAAAACAGTATGGTACTGGCACAGAATAAACACAGATTAATAGAACAGGATGGAGACACCAGAAATAAAACCATGCTTATATGGTCAATTAATATTCAACAAAGGAGGCAAGAATATACAATGAGGAAAAGGCTGTCTTTTCAAATAATGGCATTGGGAAAACTGGACCACTTTTATACCATATACAAAAATAAAGTAAAAATGTATTAAAGACCTAACTGTGAAATTTGAAACTATAAAACCCCTAAAAGAAAACACAGGCAGTAATCTCTTGGAAATTTGCCTTAGCAATATACTTATGGCTATGTCTTCTCAGGCAAGAAAAATAAAAGCAGAAATAAACTATTGGGACTACACCAAAATGAAAAGTTTTTGCAAAGGAAACCATCAACAAGTCAGGGAGAATGGGAGAATATATTTTCAAATGATATATCTGGTAAGAGACTAATAGTCAAAATATAGTACATATAACAATGCACAAAAAAACTGATTTAAAAAATGAGCAGAGAACCCAATTAGACATTTTTCCAAAGAAGTCCTACAGATGGCAAGTAGACACATGAAAAGATGCTCAACATCACTGATCATTAGGGAAATGCAAATCAAAACCATAATAAGATATCACCTTACTCTAATCAGAGTGGCTATTACCAAAACAAGAAATAAGTGTTGTCAAAGATTTGGAAGAAAGGGAACCCTCAAACACTGTTCATAAAAATGTAAATTGGTACCCCCACTGTGGAAAACAGTATGGAGGTTCCACAAAAAATTAAAAATAGAAAGACCCCATGATCCAGTAAATTCCACCACTGGGTATTTACCCAAAGAAAATGAAAACACGAATTGAAAATGATATATGCACCCCCATGTTTATTGGAACGTTATTTATGGGGTGCCTGGGTGGCTCAGTTGGTTGAGCATCTGACTCTTGATTTTGGCTCAAGTCATGATCTCACGGTTCGTGAGTTCGAGTCCCTCATCGGGCTCTGCACTGACAGCGCTGGGAAAGCAGACTGCCAGTTCCTCACAAAGTGAAACATAGAGTTACCATGTAATCCAGCAATTCTACTCCTAGGCAAACACCCCAAAATGAAAACGTAGTGTCTGCATAAACTTGCAAATGAATGTTCGCTATAGCATTCTTCACGATAGCCAAAAGGTAGAAACAAGTGAAAACGGTAGACGAATTGATGAACAAATTATGTTCTATCCATACAATGGAATAATAATCAAACATAGTAAGTACTGACACCTGCCACCACTTGGATGAACCTTGAAAACATGCTAAGTGAAAGAAACAAGTTACAAAAGGCCACATGTTCTATGAGCCCATTTATATGACGTGCCCAGAATAGGCATTTCAGTAGAGACAGGAAGTAGATTAGTGGTTACCAGATTCTGGGGAAAAGAGGCAATGGGAATGATTGCTAATGGTAATAGGATTGTTCTTGAAGGATGAAAATGTTCCAAAATTAGGTAGGGATTGTTGTACAACCCTGTGAATATACCAAAAAGCACTGAGATACATCCTTTAAAAGGTTAAGTTTTATGGAAAATGAAATAGATCTCAATAAATTTGTTATAAAGTAACTGGCAGGGACATAGAATAACTCAGTCCCCACCATTGTTCCCAAAATATTAAATGAGGGATGTGTGTGACTCCTTTTTAATAATAAAAAGAGTT
The DNA here is from genome assembly GCF_046562875.1 of Panthera onca. NCBI lineage: Eukaryota > Metazoa > Chordata > Mammalia > Carnivora > Felidae > Panthera > Panthera onca. The sequence continues at coordinate 71,474,468 of NC_138356.1, forward strand.
TATGTTTTAAGTGTGCATATTTGTATGTGCATACATTTTTTGAAAAACCTGAAGCAAGAGTCCTGGAATATAGGTTGTAAGGGTGGAAGAGAATCTCTGGAGCCAGACTACTTAGGTTCACATGAGATGCTACCACTTCCCAACTGCAGAATCTCAGACAACTTCCTTAACTGCTCCTAGTTCCAGGTTCCTTACTAGTAAACAGAGTAAGAATAGTGTTTCCTTTGTGTATGTGCGTCCATGTGTGTATTAAACTAAACAATGTTTACAGTGGTTCGGTAAGTTAACTGTTACTGTTGTCATGGTTATTATTACTCTCCCAGCAGGACTGGACTTAACCTGAACATTGTGGAAGTGTGATCAAGGCTTCTCTCTCTTCCTATTGACATTTCACAGATTGCTGGCTGCGGCTGTTCATGTTTCTCTCCCTATTCCACCTCCTAGAATTAGCCCCCATCGCCACCCCACCTCCAAGTCCCCAGGGATTGTTTTGCTTTGGGAATGAAACTGCATAGAAGGAAGAAGGAGGGGGAGGACACCTGGGTGGCTCACTCGGTTGAGCATCCAATGCTTGATTTCGGCTCAGGTTATGATCCCAGGGTGGTGGGATTGAGCCCATGTCTCCACACTAAGCATGGGGTCTGTTTAAGATTTTCTCTCTCTCTCTCTGTCTCTCTTTCTCACTCTCTCCCTCTCCTCTCCTCTGCCCCTCTCCCCTGCTCATGCGGTCTCTAAAATAAAAAAATAAATTAATTAAAGTTAAAATTTAAAAAAAAAGGAGGAAGGATGGGGACCACTGGAGTCCCATATCCATCCCTCAGCCTCTCCCTTCTCCTCTCCCCAAAGCTGGGTCTTATCAGTAGTATTTCTGGAATCTGCTTTATCCCCTATGTTATCTCCCAGCAGACTTGTAAAAATAGCTCTTTGGATTGAACTGCTTTGAATATTACCTGCTTTGGGCTAGTTCAGAGAGTTAACAAGCAGTTCCATTCCGGGAAGTGCAAAGCCAAGGTGATGAAGAGGGAACTTCAGTGGTGTGAGAAGCAGGCTGGATCCTCCTTCAAGCTCTGGGAAGAAAATAAACATGGGTGGTAAAGACAACTGAGTACCTACGTGTGTCCCAGGAACAATCATATCACCCACCAACGTTTTGTGCTTAGGCCCCTGAGCCAGAAACTTGTTCATTAGAACACTTGCTCTGGGCCAGGCCCAGAATGAGTAAATTACAGGGAAATCTAAGTTAGCAACAGGGGCAAAGGGATAGACGTCTGTAGAAAGGGAGCCTGTATCGGAGACATGGGGAGTGGGGGCAAAATAGGTAAAGGGAATGAAGGAATGCACGCATGTGTGTATGTTAAACCGTGTTCAATTTACGTTAACTTATGTTCAGTCATTCCTCTCCCAACAGAACCGACTTAACCTGAGCACCGTGCCACGAAGGGGTGACCAAGACAAAGGGGTGGCTTCCCCAAAGAGGCTGCAATAGAGCTGCTAGGAGACCCCGAGAATTGGTAGTCCTTTCTTGGCCTCCCATATCCCTAGTATTTTATATTATTAAACTGATTTTTTGGACAGCTTGAACCCAGCTCAGTCTGTATCCAAAATTAGTCTCCCATCTCCTGTTGATTTCTGTGGGGCTGCCCTGGGGGTATTCAAGGAAGGGTCTAGGAACCCTACCAAAGATACTACTTGACTGGGGTAGAGGGATGAGATTTACAAACTCTTTGAGGGCATAGCATCTTGTTAGATTATTGACAATAAGCAGACAGACTAACAGGTTTCCCAGGCAAGGCTCACCTTTAGACTGGCAAATATTTTCTGAACACCTTCTCTAGGCCACATGCTGGGAATACTGTGTTGAATGGCCCCTGTTGGCCCTGTTCCCCATCCTCACAAGCAGGGCAGTGAATCCTAGGTCCACTGCCTTTGTTTGCCACACCGTCCCCCACAGAGCCTGGGGATGATCCTTGCCTCACCTGCT